>NW_006408519.1:15453356-15492579 GCF_000296735.1 Chrysochloris asiatica | reverse complement strand
GGAAACCTTATACAGGGCCACTATGTTGTTGTTGTTGTTAAGTGCCGTCGAGTCGATTCCGACCCATAGCGACCCTGTACAGGGTTTCCGAAGGTGTAAATCTTTACGGGAGTAGAAAGCCTCATCTTTCTCCCGCAGAGCGGCTGGTAGTTTCGAACCACTGACCTTAAGGTTCGCCATGGCTCTTAACAACAACAATATATATGCATTGCTGCTTTCTTTTTAATATTCTTATCCACAATATTATTTAATTGCATTGCATTTTTATTTAGAGTACTGTGACAAGGTTCTTGTGATAAAAATGAATATAATATTCAAGTTGATTTTCACTTATACATCAAATAAACTAGAAAATCTTAACTAATATATTTACTTTAACATATATTTGGTACTGCTGAGTTACACTGAGTCATTTTAGGAAATTTATTACCAAATTAACTCTTAGAATTTGTACTAGTAATTAATTGATATCAATATACCATAAAAGTTGTATAGCTCATTGTTATGCCATCTGCTCAGTAAATCACATTCTATCCAACTCCACTTAGAGTCTGTGATCTCTATCATTTACCAGACACAGGGCTGTTGTTTTAAGGATTAAATGAAACCATGCATACGGTTTCACATGCAGTAATCTGTCAATAAATGAGAGCTCTTATATTTTTTCCAAAAAAAAAAAAAATCAAATGAGAAACAAAATCAGGAAATCCAGTTCAAATGGGTACTTTCACTCAGCAAGTTTGCCACCTTAATAACATGCTCCAAGAGCTTACAGAGGACAAGTGCCTAAAAGGACAAATTCAGCCTCAGAGCTGAGAGTGCCTGGTGTTGGTTAGACATAATTGATAATAGTTTTGTTCAAATCTGGCTAGGAGGCTGTAACCAATTTCGTTTTCAAGAGATCCCTTTCTCTCACTTTTATTCAATTTGCCTTATGGTTTACTAACTATTGTGAGATAATTTACAGCATCACAATTCTTTCTTATTGTGCAAATAAATGAACCAAAATTCCTTTTTGGTCAGTATTCTCTTAATAAAATTTCCAAGAAGGTAGTCAAGCTGTCTTTTTTTTCCCCCCTTTCATTTTATTGTTAATGTTGAGATTGTTGTTGTTATTAGTAATATTGAGTTGGTTGCAACTCATAACAACCCTGTATAGAATTTCCAAGGAGTAGCTGAAAGATCTGAATCAACAACTTTGTGGTTAGCAGTGCAGTGCTTATCCTACAGCACCATTATACACTTAGTCAATAGTTTCTACATCTGCAATTAAGTGACATCGATTATATTCTTATAGTTGTACAACCACTTCCTCCTCCTTCCCTGAGTTGTTCCTCTCCCATTAGCAACAAAAATTCAATGACCCACTAAGGTTCCTAGCCAATATTTGTATTTGTTGTTGTCAATGTATCTCTTATAAGTAGTCCTTAAAACAACATATGCTCAACACAGATACGTATTTTCTTTAATGTTCAAAAGCTAAACTATTATTTGATTTTTAAAGAAGACCTCAAGGGCTGTATTTGGTTTAAATTTGAAAGATTATCTCAGTACAATAGCCTCCATGGCTCAGAAAATCTGGAGTCCAGGAAAATTTGAAATACTTTTATGATTTTTTGCTTTTTCTATTAAATATTGTTGTATAAATTTTCATCAAAATATTCAGGAATAGCAATTATGCATCCTCCAGTTCTCTGGTCTCATGGCAAAGGTGATAGATGCTCCTGGAAGCAATTAGCTACATATTTCATCTCTTCCTGTTATACCTGACTCCTCTTAGTTGATTGCTTAGCCCTGGTGTCAGAAAAGTTTCAGATAGCCATCTAAGACATAACTGGCCTCTATTCTTCTGGACAAAACTGTCTTTTAAAATGACCCATTCACAAACCTCAAAATCAGTTGATTGCTTATTGAACATTAGAAATATATTTGTGTTTGATGAATATCTATTACTTTAAATTACATTCATTAAAAGAAAAAAAAAATTACTTCCCATGGGCTAAAAACAAGGAAGTGTTTCTTGTACTTAAACTTGAAATTTTATTTTTTTTCCCTAGGTAAATTTTAAGTCTACTCACCATTCTTCTGAAATTGGAGTTTGCAAAAAACTTTACTATAAGACTATTAATCATTTAAAAAATACCTTTAAAATGTTGTGTTGTTGTTATTAAGTGCTGTCATGTCAGTTCCCACTCATAATAGCAGTATAGGGTTTCCACAGGACAACTAGTGTGTTTGAACTGCAGACCTTGTGGTTAACAGTACAGTGTTCATCCTACAGTGCCACACCAGGAGACCATAATAAAAATAGCAATAACAACATAAGTAAAATTTAAGAAAATAAGTTACTTTTTTGTTTCAGTATAGTTTTTTTTCCTTTAATAACATTCACACTATAAATTATGTTGCATTATTTGAAATATTTTTAGATATCTAAATACATAACATTATAATTAGAATTAGAAACAGAACAAATCCATGGACATAAATACCTTTCTCCAAAGGTTTATTTACATATGCATATATAAATTCATTAATTTTTTTTCTAATTATGGGAGATACTTGGCACCTAAAAGAATATACCACTAAAATAGCAGTTGTTATAATTAAAGTAATTATACAAGGCAGGATGGTAGTGGTGGAGAAACCAAAACTTAAAGTATTCAAATCTTTTTATTACAGGCTCTTATAAGATTACTTAACCAATTACATGGCATTTTTAATAATAAGTTTTGTTAATAAATCATGTTGATATTTGACGATCGTGTTCTTTCTCAATTTTTCAGTTTTGTAGCATTTTCACCTCCTGAGTCATTTGCTTGTCAATCAATTAGGAAATATTTAGAATTTATTGTGGCTTCTAGATCTACAAACCATTAAATGCATCATTTTATATCATACATTGTTTGTGAAAGAAAGGTTAAATCAAATTACCAACTTTGTGCTATTTGCTGACCTTCAGTCTGAGTAATATGAAAACCATTAAAATCAACCTTGGGTTGCAATACTGAAGGATTCTATTAACAAAATGGAGTCCTGGTGTGGCATTGTAGGATAAGCCCTGGACTACAAGGTCAGTTTGAACTGCAAGGTTGGCAGTTCAAATTCACCAGCCGCTCCTCAAAAACCCTAAACAGTGTTGCCATGAGTTGAAACTGACTCAATTAACAAAATGGAGTCCTGGTGTAGCACTGCAGGTTGCTGCGTTGGACTGTAATGTTGGTTTGAACCACAAGGTGAGCAGTTCATCTACCAGCTGCTCCTCGGAAAACCTATAATGAATCAGAACCAATTCGACGGCACTTAAAAACAACAATAGGCTTACTGTCAGTCACAATGGACTCAAAAGCACATAAGAACAAGAACAGCTAATGTAATAAGTATTTTCTTAATTGAATATATTTTAAATAGAGTTATAATCTGTATTGACTACTGTGGTAGCATAGTGAATTACAAGTTGGGCTGCTAACTGCAAGCTCACCAGTTCAAATCGATCAGTCACTCCATGGGAAAAAGATGAGACATTCTGCTTCTGCAAACCTACCCAGGGTTGCCATGAGTCAGAACCAACTCAATGGCATCACCACTACCAGTACATTTGTGAAGATATAAAATAAAGAATATTCATTGTTTAAATATACCATTCAAGGAGACAACAATAATTCAAACATACCAGCCTCTCCTTAAAAACGGATTTAACGTCACCATGACTCAGAACTGACTCAATGGCACTTAAAAACGATTCTTCAGTATACCTTATATAAGTGGTTCTCACCTGATACACATATCCATACATAATTGGGGAGATTTTGCACCATAGGGATATGTACATATCATTGATTGTGTCATTAATCATGACAAGCAATGGGCAACATTGTGAATTATGTGTATTCCAGAACACATAATTGTGCTCATGAGGAACCTGTACATTGACAAAGAGGCAGTTGTTCAAACAGAACAAAGGAACACCAAATGGTTTAAAATAAAGAAAGATGTGCATCAGGGTTTTATTCTTTCATGATACTTATTCAATGTCTATCCTGAGCAAATAATTTGAGAAGCTGAATTATATGAAGGAAAACATGGTATCAGGATTGGAGGAAGACTTCTTAGCAACCTGCGATATGCAGATGATACACCCTTGCTTGCTAAAAGTGAAGAGGACTTAAAATACTTACTGATGAAGATCAAAGACAACAGCCTTTGGTATGGTTTGCATCTCAATGTAAAGAAAACAAAAATCCTCACCACTGTCCAGTAAATAACATCCATGTAAATTTTGTGTGGCGCTGTGGGCTAATGAATCAGACTGCAAAATTATTTGAACCTGCAAGCTTGGTGGTTCAAGCTCACCAGCTGTTCCTTGGAAACCCTATATAGGGTTGTTATGGGTCAGAATCAACTCAATGGCACTTAACAACAACAACAAATGGAGAAAAGATTGAAGTTGTCAAAGACTTCATTTTGCTAGATCAACCATCAGCTCTCATGGAGGCAGCGTCCAAGAAATCAAGCAATGTATTGCATTAGGTAAACCTGCTACACAAGACATCTTTAAAGTGTTGAAGGGCAAAGATGTCAGTTTCAGAACTACAGAGTGCCTGACCCAAGCCATGGTATTTTCAGTAACCCCATATGCATGTGAAAGTTGGACAGTGAGTAAGGAAGACTGTAAAAGAATTGGTGCGTTTGAGTTATGGTGTTGAAGGAGTGTATAAAAAGTGCCATGGGCTACCAAAAGAGCAAACAGATGATCTGTGTTAGAAGTATAGCCAGAGTGCTCCTTGGAACACAGAATGATCAGACTTCATCTCTCATACTTTGGACATATTATCAGGAGGACCATGAGCTTCCTGAATCACAAACAAATCCATCTTGGAAAATGTAGCCAGAATGTTCCTTAAAAGCCAGGATGGTGAGACTTTGTCTCTCATACTTTGGGCATGTTATCAGTAGAATGCAGCCCCAGGAGCAGGGCATCATGCCTGGTAAAATGGAGGATCAGCAAAAAAAAGAAGAAAACCCCCAATGACATGGATTGACACAGTGGCAGCAGCTCAAACAGAACAATTGTGAGGAAGGCACAGGACCAGGCAGTGTTTCATTCTGTTCTACATATAAAGTCACTATTAGTTGGAACCAACTCAATAGCGTCTAACAGTAACTTCAGTGAAATAAGTAGGAAAGTATTGCTAAAAAATAAATCAATGAAACCTTATTAAACAAAAATATCAAAATATGATTTTTTGTTCTCTAAGTGCCCTCCATTTAGGTGTATACGCTTCCATAGTTGGTATTTCCATCTCTTTAACTCTTACCTAAAGAATTCTATGTTCTTCAATTTACAAGATTTTTAAAAAGCAGTTTTAGCATCCTGGAGGAACTACAATCATGCTACTTTTCAGTGGGTTTTTGTTGTTGTTTTTAGTTTAGGAGCACAAATGTAGCCTAAAGTGACAAGATCATGACGGTAGCTTGGATGAGGTAACAGTTCCCAGTTGAATTCTCACAGGACAGCTCTTGTTTAGCAGCCTCAAGGGCTTAGCAGGTTCATTGTCATGATGAAAAACAATTTTGGGCACAACTTTCCTGGCCATTTTCTCACCAATGCATTTTTCAGATTTCGTAAAAGTTTCCATAGTAGGTCTTTATTCATCCTGTGTCCTTTGAGAAAATCTATCAAGATTATCCTTTGTTGTTGTTGTTAAGTGCCATTGAGTCGGTTCCAACTCATAGCAACCTTTGAGTTGGGTTTCAGAGGAGCAACTGATGGGTTTGAACCACTGACCTTGCAGTTAGCAGTCTAGTGCTTATTCTGTAGCACTACACCAGGACCTCAGATAACCCCTTTGTTGTTCTTGTTAAATGCTGTTGAATCATGATTACCCCTTAGAAGTCCCAAACAAACATCACAAAATTTTCTGAGGTAAGCTCTCTATCTTTAATTCATCTTTGAGGTCTTTCTGAATTTCCTTAAAAGTTTAATCAATCTAAAAATTGTTATTTTTATGTAGGGCAGCATTCCCATAAACTTGTTGCAAAGTTTCCATGACTTGGGATGTTGTCCATTTGAGCGTTGCTAAAAATTGGCTATTAACACTGATGTCAAATTAATTTTTTGTGTGTGACACAAAAATGTCACACACACACATAATTTTATTGAAGCCATGCTCATTAGATTAAGACAAGTATACTACTGAGATCATTTGTCTGGTGTGGTGCTGTAAGTTAAGCACAAGGTTGGTGGTTCAAACCCACCGTTCCTCGGACACCCTATACAGGGTTTTAAATGATCTTTTTAGTAAAAAAAAACACAGGGACTTTATTATTCCCAATACAGGGCAGGTCTTCACGGGGTGGTGGAGGCAGCTTTGGGCCCCTACTTGCCAGCGATGAGTGGGTTCTGCAGGACCACAATGACAGAGACCCCACGTAGGAACATCTTGGAGATGTTGACGGGCTTGGACTTCTTCTTGCCCTTGCTACTCTTGGGGACTTCGGTCCACATCTTTTTCACATTCTCCAGCACCATGTTGCGGTGCCTGTCGAAAGCCTTGACGCAGCTCAGCAGCTTCTTGTTGTTGCAACATTTGATGAGCGCTTGGGTGTTATTCTTGACTGACTGCGTGAGCACCTACAGGGGCCCCGTGTTTAACTCCTCCTCCTCCTTCTGCAGCTTCTCTGGGGTCATCTCACTCTTGGGCTTGTTGAGGAGGTTCGTGGTGCTGACAGCGTTCTCGGGTCACTTCTGTTTCTTCCGCGTTGATTCTGCCTCTACTATACAGGGTTTTAATAGGTCAGAATCATTCAACAGCATTTAACAACAATCCACTGATTGCAGAGGCAGGTTTAAATATGTTTTGTTTGGAATAAACTGGTGCATACATGAACAGGAACCATACTTTTGAGTTCATGACCAAGGAATAAAATATTTCCTAAACAATACAATAAAATTTTTATTATTAATCTAATTTTAAAGACTTTTTATAATGATTTAGTGGGGCAATGCTTATAAAATATTTATAACTGTGCCTGAAACATAATAACATTTATTACTTCGTTTAAAATAATTTTTTAAATGAAAGTTAACAATACAAAAGATGTTAGATAACTATATATTTTCATAATAATGAATTTGATGAATTTGATTCTGCTTAGTTAAAATATCAAAAAATATTTTAATGAATTGATGTTTTGGTTTTTAATGACACTAACATTAAAAGAGTACATCAACAATTGCTGAATTATCATTGGCATTCATTTGAAGAAGTTGTTGTGGTTATGTGCCGTGGAGTCGGTTCCGACCCATAGCTACTCTGTACAGGGTTTCCGAGGCTGTAAATCTTTACGGGAATAGAAAGCCTCATCTTTCTCCTGCGGAACATCTGGTAGTTTCGAATTGCTGACTTTGCGGTTCACAACCTGATTCACAATCATTATGCTACCAAAATAAGAATCTTCAATTAATCTGATTCTGTTCAAACTTACTATGTGTTGTGTTTCCTTTGTTTCCCAGGTGTTATAGTGAACACTTACTCTTGCTTAGATCCTGGAATACCAGTACATGGCCTTCGCTATGGTCATGATTTCTCCATTGGGTCTACTGTTTCTTTTAGCTGTGATCCAGGATACAGACTAAGCCATGAAGAGCCCCTTCTATGTGAAAAAAACCACTGGTGGAGTCATCCACTTCCAACTTGTGATGGTAAGAACTCATTCAACGTGTAGAAGATACTAACTTATATAAAAATAAGAAATCATCATAGTTTTTATAAAATGAAGTTTAACATAACTATAAATGTTTCATAAATTTCAAAGAATATATTCAATTTTGGAAATTGTATGTTATCAAACATTTAGTAGTAGAAAATAAAGATTACTGATAACTGTTAAGGATGATAGATATATTTTTAATATGCTAATGTAACCATTTTAAGTATATGCTGAATACTGAAATGTTTTGAATTGTATTAAAATGGGAAATTAATGTGAGGTAAATGCATTGAAGTAATGATACATTTGCTTCTTACCCTGGAAGGTACTATCTACTATTCCAAATGACAGACCAGTCTACCCTCAAAACATTCTACCTTTTTACACAACATCATGGCATTTTCCCTATACTGCCTATGGTTTTAATAACTTCTTTTTTTTTAATGTTTTGTTGTGAACTATGTGATAGTTTACATGGGAGAACATTAGTTTTACATTCATCCTATCATATATCATTTCACTGCCATGGTTACAATCCTCTCCATGTATCATCAACCAACCAAAGGGTATATACTACAAGCCTGCCCCCAGTCATCAGCACACAGCCCCTCTCCCTCTCTGGGTCTAAAGTCCCCAGCTGCTCCATCTCTTCCCGTCATCATCTCTCTCTCCATCAGTGGTGTCACTGCTTCTCTTTTATACTAGTGTCCTTCCTGCTTCTTTGTTTCAATGGGTATAAATCAGAAAGGTTTTATGTTCCAGGAAATACATGGAAATACAAAGAAAGACACTACTTACCCAAAGATTAGAATATGTTTCCTACTTGTTCTGCCAAAAAGCACACATAATGTATACCTAGTCTTGTTGTTGTTATGTTTTGTCAAGTTGGTTCCAACTCATAGGGACCCACCATAAGCTTTCTGAGAAGCAGCTGGTGGATTTGAGCCATCAACCTTACAATTTGCAGTCTAGTGCTTATCCTACATCATCACACCAGGGCTTCTATAAGTGTAATTTAATTTGGGGCTTAAATTTCTCTGTATAGCACTGTTTCCAATTTCTATACTTTTTTTCAAGGTAGAAGATTGTATATTTTTATTTTATGATAAAATGTTTTATTACTGTTATTGTTGTTAAGTATCATCTAGTCAATTCTGATTTATAGTGACCTGGTATAGGGTTTCTTAGGAGTGGTTGCAACTCTAGTTTTTAAAAATCAAAGCAGAATTTATTGTTGAGCTATTCAAATATTAGAAAAGATAGGGGTGGCATGATTCTCATCACTAATTATAAGCATGAATTAAAATACTTTCAAGAAATTTTTCATGTTTTATCGTAGCTTTCTTCTGTGTAGTGACATGAATCTCTTCCATTGTAGGCAAATTTTCCAGGCAAGTTTTCCTCCTTTTTTTCCCAATGTGAGAAATTCTCAGTGGGTCATGGAGATTTATTGTAGCTTATGGAGTAAATGACATTACCCATATCTGCTCTCAATTAGAAATATAGCCCTGAAAATCACATGGCACGGTGCTACACTGTCCTCTAAGATTGCTATGAGTCAGAATCGGCTCCATGGCAATGGGTTGGGTTTGCATTTGCTATGCTTTCACATATGGAAGGAACACATTCATGGCTATTAGTTGTGTACTTGTTGTTGTTGTTAAGTTCCTTCAGGTCATTTTTGACTCACAGTGACCCTATATAGGGTTTTTGAAGAGCAACTGGTGAGTCTGAACCATGGACCTTGCATTTCCAACTGACCTTGCAGTCCAGAGCTTATCCTATAACGCCACACCAGGAATTCACCATCTTTCATTGCTGAATAAGAAAACTTGAAACTCAGATCAGAAATGTTACAATTACTATGATGTACTATTTAGTAAATGTGATACTTTCTTTCAAACTTTAGTTCTTAATGGATCTCTTGGCTTCCCTTCTTGACCCTTTTAGTCTACTTAAGCAGAGAATCCAAAGTAATCATTTGATAACAGTGGCAGAACCTGGTTCAGAACATTCTTTCATTGTTCATTTAAGGCAGAAATAAACCCAAAGACAAAACATAATAGCCTCTAGGTGATTGGGCACCTGACTCCTTCCTACATTGACCAACATGTTAAATGTCTAGGATAGTATGTATACTAAAAGTCACAGACATATCATGTCTTCTGTGTATTGAGAATATAAGGTTGCCATGAATGCCAAAGCAAAATAGATGTCAAAGTCCTGTTATGAAGCAACTCATTATTGATTAAAATGGCTCCTTTAATTGATAGAAAGGTAGATGACCCATACATACTGTATTTTAGACAATTTCCTATTGTCATCTTTTGTCTTGGTAGACTTTTTTTCCCTCTCAGAGTATCCCAGTTGGTTTTTGATAAAGAATATGGCCACTTTTTATAGGAAATTTAGAACTAAAGTCCTGGTTCTGCTGTGCATAAGGTCGCTATGAGTCGGTACCGACACGATGACACCTAACAACAACAAACACCAACACATCAATTCATGTGCTGTTTTGTTTAATTCCTGCTAATTTTGCCCATGCACTAAATCTTTCAATTAGATAAACTAAATAACGTTGAACTGAACAGTTTTGAAACCTCAGCATTTACCTTATTTAGTTTATCTAATTGAAAGATTTAGTACATGAGCAAAATTAGCAGGGCCAACATCACAATTGTTGCCACACTTGAGCCCATTGATACTGCCATTTTCCCAATCATCTCACTGGGGGTCTTCCTCTTTTTCTCTGACCCTCCACCTTACCAAACATGATACCCTCCTCTAGCGCTGGTCCCTCCTGACAATATGTCCAAAATATAAGAGATGAATTTTGGCCATCCTGGCTTGATGTATCAGCTCCAAGAATTCAATATAAGCAAGTGTGCTTAGAATCCACATATAAGCAGTTTCAATATATAGAACTCATTGTGGGGAGCCTAGGAATAATAATAATAAAATAACAATAATAAACAGAGTTGAAATTTAAACTAAGCAGACAAAAAGTCATGATGGGATTTGTAGATCATATTCCCATATTCCTTTGCAATATTCAAATATTTTGAAAAATCCCAGGCTATAAATTATCTATTTTAGATATGCTATAGTAAGTAGGAGAACATTGCCCAGGTATGTAACACTACCAAGGACAAGGTGGGATTTTACAGGACTGGATAATTATATTCAAAGACTTAGCTTTTGTGGTGACATCAAGGATCTAAAACACTAGTGGATATTTGCATGATTTTGTAAAACAGTGATAGTATATAGCAAAAATTGGGGAGACAAAAAGGCTAGCAGCTAAAGTTGTTGTTGTTGTTTAGTGCAGTTGAGTCGATTTTAACTAACAGCTACTGTGTATAGAGTTTCCTAGGAATGGCTAGTAAATTTGAAATGCTGAATTTGGAGTAACCAGCTAAGATTACTGAATTTCACTGTAACATTGTTGATTTTGATGCTGATCTTTCTTCTTGGGTGTTTTGTTGTTGGGTATTTTGGGGGGAGGAGAGAGAAGTGGGATCAGTTATTTGCTTTCATATAAAGTAATTGAGTTTTTCATGTATATTTTATCACTCCCTGTGTTTTTACAGTTTTCCATGGGTTCATTTGATATGCAATTTGTCTGTTTACTCTTCACATGAACATACACAAACCTATTATACTTGTTGCATAAAAATTTGTGTCATTACAAGTTCTGACTCATATCAAACCCATATAGGATTTCCAAGGAGCAGCTGGTGAGTTTGCACTGACGACCTTACAGTTCAAACAGACCTTGAGTTCCTACAGTGCTAGAACTCCTCTTTAGATAGATGGCATCAATTAGCTAGGTAGTTAGAATGAATTGCAATTCCTTTGGAAAAGGTGACGATACAGATCAGGACTGAAGATCCATACCATTCTTTTTAGACACCCTAATTCTACTGATAACTACTATAGAATGGCCTACATGTTCTCCTAAACTGACTTATTCTCAGCCTTCCCTTTTAAAATAATTTCTGCTTGGAAGATTATAGCTCATTTGAATGACTACCCATGTAAAATTTAAAACAAAATAGCATGTACAAAAACTCAAATCTCTTTAATTCATCTTAAATTTTTAGGACTCTCATAAATGATTCCAATAATTGATTTCTGTTTTACTCTCATAAAGAAATGACTAATTTTAAAATTAATTACCTCAAACAAGTTTCCTATTTAACATTGGCATGTATCACTGCCTATTATATCAATTATTCATGATTGTTCACAAAATCAACAATGTAAAGCAAATATGATTAAAAATATTTGCAATGTAAAATTATCTCATTTAGAAAGTTTATTACGTTGATGGAAATAATAAGGATGGTGATGAAGGAAAGCTGCTACAATTAGACATAAAACCATTGACATATGAGACGCTATGTCATATGTCATAGATAAACCAATTAAATATACCAAATTTGTCAAGGATTCTGAATGTTAGATGCTAGGTGCTTAAAAAGAGAGTGGTTTGAAAAGATTAAATGAATCTTTGAGAAAAGGATGAGTCCCTTGAATAATTTTTATATAAGCTGATTCCTCTGAGTGGAGGTAGGAGGGTGAGGTACTACAACTCATAAGCACTGAGCCCAGAAGAGTCTCAAAGGGAGAAAAATGATGATTTCTGCTCCCACAAAGTTTTACAGTCTCACAAACCCTATACAAAGTCGCTGTGAGCAGGAACCCACTCTAAGATGGCACTTAACAACAAAAACAATGTTCAACCCCCTTTGTGGGTGCTACAATGTTAACAGACTCCTGATATGGCACTGTACAATAAGCAAAGGACTGCTAATCATAAGATGTGTGATTCAAGCCCACCAGCTGCTCTTCAGAAACCATATACAGGGTTGCTATGATTCAGAAATGAGTCGATGACATTCAACAGCTTCAAGTAAGGAGACTGGGTAGTGCAGTGTGTTAAACACTGGGCTGCTAACCACAAGGTTGGAGGTTCAAATTCACCAGCTGCTCCAAATGAAAAAAATGAGGCTGTGTACTTGCATAAAGATGCAGCCTCAGAACCCAAACAGCAGTTGTACTCTCCCCTGTAGGGTTGTTATAGATCAGAATGGACTTGATGGCAGTGGGTCAGTCAGTGGTCACAATTCAAATGTAAGTGAAGAATATCATAGATTACTCACGTTTATATTTTTCATAGAAAAAAAAACAAAAACAAAACAAAACAATGTGAAAAAAAGTCAGCACTTGCTCTAAGAGTCTGCTTAAGAACGTGAATTCTGACATAAGGCTGAATGTATTCTCTAAACACTGACTTTATCATGTGTGAAATGTACATTTCTCATAGGATTTTATAGGAGTTAATTGAGTTAATATATGTAAAGTCTAAAGAATAGCACCAGGTACATTGTAAGTTTGATGGGCTTGGTTTCATTTTGGTAGGAATTAGAACATAGCTACAATTTTCTCTTAAATTTTGTTCAATATATAATAAATTTTTTTTTGTATTTTTCATTTCATCTAGTAAAAAATGAAATTGAAAGGTTTTCTACAAATATGTACTTTAAGTTAATTTTTCTCAAGACCTATATCTAGTGGTAGCTATTCTCAAATATTAGGCACTGGAGTCCTGGTATACCACTGAGGGTTAATGTGCTGGACTGCAAAGTCAGTTTGAACTGCAAGGTCAGTGGTTCAAGCTCACCAGCCACTCCTCAGAACCCCTAAGGCAGGGTCACTAACTTCACAGCACCCAACAGCAATAGAATCATTATATGTTTAGGAGTCCTGGTGTGGTGCTGCGGGTTAATGTGCTGGACTGCAAGGTTGGTTTGAACTGCAACAACAAACATAATAATGTCTATGTTCTGCCTTATTGATTAGAGTCAAATGGAAGTATGAGTTCTCAGTAATAATATGTTAGCTACTGGTCTATAACCCAACCCTCTTTAATATTTAATTTCTGTATTACTTTTTGTTGTTGTTTACTACTACTGCCATAACAGAAATTCCACAAGTGAGTGGCTTTTAAGAAGCTAAATTTATTTTCTCACAATTCTGGAGGTTTAAACTCCAAGTCAGAGTTTTGGACATGTTACCATCTTCTTTGTTAGTATTCCAGAGTTTAACGTGGTTGGCATTCCTTGACCTGAGACAGTCCTCGTATTACATCTCTCTTCTCTTGTTTGTGGCTTTCTGTGTCTTTTCTAGTATTTCTGGAACTCAGAAGTGATAGGTTTAGGATCCATTCTATATTTGTTGTTGTTACGTGCCATGGAGTTGGTTTTAGCTCATAGCAATCCTGCATAGAGTTTTGGAGACTCATCTTTCTCCCACAGTGTGTGGACTTGAATCGCGGACTTCGTGGTTCCTACTTTTCTTAGCCTATTGAGCCACCCTGCTCCCATTCTGCACACATATGACCTCTTTAACATGACCCAAGAAAAACTGTTTCCAAACAAGGTGATATTTACAGATCTGTTGTGATTATTGTTTAGGTGTTGTCAAGTTGGTTCTGACTCATAGCAACCCTGTATAACAGGGTTTCTGGGAAGTGACTAGTGATTTTGAATCACCAACCTTGTAGTTTGCAGTCCAGTGCTGATCCTACAGACCATACCAGAAGTCCATAAGGTTTCCGAGGAGTGGTTGGAATGTTTGAACCACTGACCTTGTGGTTAGCAATCCAGTGCTTATCCTACAGTGTATTTCAACACATATTTTGGGGGAATACAATTCAATCTATAATACTAGCTCTAATCATTTACCCAAAGAATGATCCTTTAGCTTGATATACAAATCACAAATGTTGTTGTTGTTGTTAAGTGCCTTCGAGTCGGTTCCGACCCATAGCGACCCTGTATAGGGTTTCCGAGGGTGTAAATCTTTACGGTAGTAGAAAGCCTCATCTTTCTCCCGCGGAGCAGCTGGTAGTTTCGAACCACTGACCTTAAGGTTCACAGCCCGATTCGTAACCACTACGCTAAATAGGTGGGGTGAAAACAGCTTGAATCCAGAACATTCCTGAGGATATCTTCAAGTTCCAAAAGTAGGATCCTTGGAAAAGTATCTTTGTTAAAAAGAATCATTTTTTTACCCATGTTTTACTCTAAATTTTGATTCTTCTGCTTGGTGAGAAGTTTTCTTTTACTAAATGACATAGAGACCTTTCACTTGGATACTACAGGCTTTAATTCTGTGGGGCACTTTCATGCATCACACATCTCTCAACAAATTCATACTGTGTTGTAATTATTGGTTATCTGACTGACTCCAAGGATCTGTAATTCAATAAAATAGTGTATTAGAAATAAATGCACATCAGTTAAAATAAGAAAGAAAATAAGGCAATCCTCTGTCTGGAAACAGACTGAATTACAAGAAAATAAAAATAGATCAAATTGTAATACCATTAAAGCAAAATATAGTAGAAATTATTACTATATGTAATCATCATTATAACTGATCACACCAATATAATGTGATTACATTGATTGCAAACACATAATATAACTTTTAAGAATGAAGGAAAATTGAAAGAAAAAAAAAAAAATCCATTTATTACCAGTGAAGGACTGTGAAGGCCCTGAGCAAGAGCCCAGTTCACCAAACCACGCATATTGGATAATGTTTTGATAATAAATGGGGTTGGAAGCATAAGCTCATTTTGCAGACAGGTAGCCTATAAAGAGACATACAGGTTAAGAACCTAAATGGAATAAAAGAAATAATAAAGAAATGCATGCTTTCACATTTTTTATAAAGAAATCTAAGTCTATATAGTTAAATTGTTGCTGTTATTAAGTGCTGTCGAGTCGGTTATGACTCATAGTGACCCTGCATAGGATTTCTGAAGAGCAGCTGGTGGGTTTGAACCACTGACCTTGTTCAAGCTAACATTGTGGTATAGTACATTATCCCACAGCACCACAGTCGGACTCCGGTGTAGAATAGGAGCCAGCTTATTTTACTTCTAGTCTGAATTGCTACATGGAAGAAATCATCATTGAAAATTAGAACACAACTGACTTTTTGGGTGTCCCCAGTAAATTGGAAAAAAATCAAAACAGGCACTATTTCATGTTGTCTTCATGTTTCCTCCTGCTCTTGGTTATATCCAAGAATGTTGGCTTCTCCAATGAGAATAAAATTAGAAGTGTATATCTGCTCCTGTTAATATGTACATTTTTACATAGTCTCCTCTAATTTTTAATACTGGTAACTTTGTCTAGATATTGTATGCACTAAAGTTTGCTAAATGTGGTAAAAAGAAGCATTATCAATAGTGATTTTTAAATACTGAATCATATTTTAATTAATTTGATCTCAGTTCCTAAGCATTTTCCTTTTTATTATTTTTGTTACTTTATTATTTTTAATATTTTGATGCACTAATTTACAAGTCCTGTGTACCAGTACATGTCCTAAGTGTGAGTCCTGGTGTGGCACTGTGAGTTAATGCGCCAGACTGCAAAGCCGTTTGAACTCAAGGTTGGTGGTTCAAGCTCACCTGCTGCTCCTTGGAAACCTATACAGTGTTGCTAGGGTCTGAACCAGCTCAAAGGCACTTCACAACTCAAAAACAAAAATTTACAAGTCTATACTCCCCCCTCCACATTCCTTTTAGGTCATGATACTCCTGAGAGACGTACAGAAGTCTAGAATCAGCTTTCATAACTTCGCAATTTACTTTTATAAAAAAGGAATCTTAGAAAGTATAGTATTTTAGAAAACTATAATAAACCATTTGTTTTCATAATAATTAATAAGAGCCAATGTTAAACAATTAATCACTCATGTTTAATTTTCAACCAATTTATGAAAATGTTTCTCATAATTAGAAATACATGAGTATGTGCTTCAAACTCAAATGGTGGGAAGCCAAGCTACATTCTCTTGGGGCCGATATTAATTCTGAGGCTATTGTATACCTTTTTCTTCTCTGGTGTTGCAATGGATAAAATTATTTCCTAGTATTGGAAGAGGCCTTTGTGTAATACGGTTGTTACCAAAAAGGTAGCTTAAGCAAAAAGAATTGAATTCATCGTATTTCAAGTGAGGAGATAAGAGATTTTTTCAGCCTCATCCTCTAACGGGTACTGATTATCTAACTGTATTTCTTTGTGTTTTCAGCATTATGCGGAGGAGATGTTAGAGGCCCTAGTGGAACAATCTTATCACCTGGCTACCCTGAATTTTATCCAAATTCTCTGAATTGTACATGGACTGTTGATGTAACCCATGGTAAAGGTAATATGCCTCATGCAATGATAATTGGTCTGTCTTCTGAATTTTCATCACATCTATTTTTATTTCATCATGTCCTTTACAGAGTCCTTTTGCATGAGCAGAAACAGATCAGCACTAAAATATGCTATAAACAAAATTCAATTTGAGTAACTGCTGGGAAGGATTATTTTTACTTTTCTGTAGTATTATAATATGTTCATGTTTTTAGAAAAATCATTATTTAAAATGCATTTATTTTCTTTTTATATTTCAAACTAATGTGATTTAGAATTTTTATATCAACAAAACAGCCAACAGGATGACATTTGTCTTTGGCATACTGTTAATGGTTGAGTTTAAAGGTTCAAAAGGGGAATACAAATATGATATGAGATATTAAACCAATTGTAAAACCAACAGTACATTTGTTTGGAAAATGCTTATGCTTATTTATTGCAAATACATTCCTCATATAAACTTAAAATCATTCTAAAATTACTTGTGTCTCTAATTCTCTAATATATAATTTCACATATACTTCACAGTGTAAACTTGTCATGTGCAGGTGGTTGTTTTTGTTAAATGTCATGAAGAAGGTTCCAAATAATAGTGACCCTCTATAGGGTTCCCAAGGGTAGCTAGGTGGGTTTGAACCACCAACTTTGTGGTTAGAAGTCCAGTATTTATAGAGTACTTACCCAGTACTTATAGAGACACACCAGGACTCTGACTGTTCATATGAAATATAAATATATGTCCCTTCAGCAAATAATGAAAGGCCCTATAGAACTAAGTAGATTCTTTCATGCAATACTGCAAAACTAGTAAATTAGCAACATAATTGTATCTTGTTAACAATGAAAACATGGTCATCCTAATATATTCACCTGGAGTTCTTTCTGTATTAAAACTTTTAAAGAAGTTAATACACATTTTCAAAAACTGCTTTTTAAAAGTAGATTTTCTTTTAGCACTCTTGTTCTATTGTCATTCTTCATATTTTTTAGAGAAAATGTAAAAAGAATCCCAAAACATATACAACAAAAAATATGTAACGAAGAGAAGAAGGTGTTACAATTCTGAAAATAGTAGTTTGTTCTTCATAAATCAAAATTCACTGAGTTTTCATACATGAGGTTTGATTTTGCTCATATTCATCATTTTATGGGGAAGATGATTGGGACTAACTACATAGTTAGATTTCTAAAGAATCATTAGAATTTTTTGAGGAAAAAAATTTGCCACAGTTAGCATTTTGATTTTTTTAAATTGTTATTGTTAAGCGTTGTCCTGTGAGTTCTAATTCAGGCAATTCTGTATATAGTTTCCAAAGAGTGGCTGGTGAGTTTGAACCAGCAACCTTGAGGTACAAACCAATCTTGCGGTCCACTGCATTATTCTGCAGATGGAGTAAGTTAGAAGACATAGCTAACTGAGATTGTTGCTCTCTGTAATAGAAGACTATTTGCTTGACCATAACCAACCCAGTGTTACTGAGTAGATTCTGACTTCTAGCATACCTATAGTACAGGGTAGACCTGCACCATAGAATTTCCACTGTGGAATAATGCCCTAGACTACAAAGTCAGTTTTAACTGTAAGTCGGTGGTTCAAATTCACCAGTCGCTCCTTGGAAACCCTATAAAGGGTCACTATGAGGTGGAACCAACTCGATGACACTTAACAATTTTTCTATTTACAGAAGCAAACTGTCACACCTTTCTCTCTAAGAAGGGCTGATGAGTTTGAATCACTGACCTTTTGGTTAGCAGCTTAAGCTCTGAGCAACCTGGAGTCCTTCTGGCAGTGAACCAAGTCATCCTATTATTGCAGTGTGCAGTGCATTACTGAAGTTGAAAATAGGCTCCCTTATACTACACAGGAAAATGGAGGGCTACACACTGCTTGCTATGTAAATAGAGGTTTAATTAACACTTAAGGTTTTGCATCTTCACAGGTTGCAAATGTTAATTAAATCTGTATTTACATGGCAAGGAAAGCAGATTTAGATGCCTTTGATTTAAGAGCCAATAAAGTTTACTTGAACTACTATTCTAAAGTGTAGCCAAAGTTATATGAAGGATAATCTTTTAAAATAGAGAGGAAATTTATAGGTAATGTAGTCTAACTTTTTACCCAAAACACCAGTGCTTTCTATGTATTTTATAAACGTGATGAACTTGTCTGATCTTGGTAATTCCATGGATGTTGTTCTCCGGCGCCCTTTTTGTGGGTTTTGACTAATAGCAATCCAGATGTTATGCCCTGGACTGCAAAGTAGGTTTGAGCCACAAGGTCAGCATTCAGGCTCACCAGCCACTCCTCTGAAATCCTATCCAGGGTGGCTAGGGGTCAGAAGCAACTGGATGACACTTAACAACAACAAGAACCTGCAGAATAGAAGGAAGCACTACCGGGTCCTGAAGCATCCTCACAATGTGGTCATGTCTGAACCCTTTGTTGCTGTCACTGTGTCAATCCATTGTACTCAGCGTCTTCCTCTTTTTCACTGATCCTCCATTTTACCAAGCATTCTCCAGAGACTGTACCTTCCTGACAAGTCTTGCCACTGTTTCCTCTAATGAGCATCTGGCTGTACTTCTTCCAAGACAGATTTACTGTTTGGGCATTCCATGGTACTTTCAATATTCTTCATCAAACCAAAAAGTCAAATGCATTGATTCTTCTCTGGTCTTCTTTATTTATTGTCCTTATTCCATATTTCTTTAATTTGATAGGTTTTTAATAATTGACAAGAGCTACGTAGTGCTGGAATCCTGGTGTGGCTCTGTAGGATAAGCACTGAATTGTTAACTCCAAGGGAGGCAATTCAAAGTTACCAGCTGCTCCTTGGAAACCCTATACAGGGGCATTATGAGTCAGAACTGACTCAATGGCACTTAACAACAACAACACTCTAGGATAGTTCTAATCACTTGAAGATTATTTAGCAATGTTCATCCCTGTCCTGCCATCTGGAATTATTCAAAAACCAACTTTGTCCCTGCTGCAACCTAAATTCACATATTCACTAAGTCACTATTCTGTGAAAACCATGTTTTTCGTATCCTCAAGTCTATACGTGATCCTAACATTTTTTCTTCGAGATTGAACACTCCCAGTTTCTTCAGTTCTTTAGTATAGGCATTATTTACCTTGTCATCACCTTTCTCTAATAGTTTTCCAGCTTATGAAAATCCCTCAAAAATGTGTTTGTTCAGAAATAACCCAGAATGTTATGGTTGATCCCTCTATGTTATATTTCTTTTGCTGCTTTTGTTGTTAAAGTGCTGTTGAGTCATTTCTAACTCATAAGGGACCCTGCATAGGGTTTCCATAGAGTGGCTGGTGAATTTGAACTGCAGACCTTGTGGTTTAAACAACCTTACACTCCAGTGCTTATCCTACAACACCACATTCTGTTAATGGTCCATATTTTTTTATTTACCTTTTTTGCTGCCGTACCATATCGATCACTTATACTGTGCATGTGGTTGTTGTTGTGTGCCATTGAATCGAATCCTACTAATAGTGGCCTTATAGGACAGAGCAGATCTGCCCCATAGGGGATTCGAGGCTGAAATATTTATGGAAGCAGATTGCCAGGTCTCTTCCCTGGAAAATTCCTGGGTAGGTTTGAATAGCCAACCTTTTTTTTTTATCAGCCATGCACTTAACTATTGTACTACTATTGCTCCAATAAAAATGTAGTCAAATAACTATTTTAGTTTACTATAACATTTTTAATTATTATAACATTAAAGAGCAGTTAAACCTAATCCCTAAGATTGTATAATTATGAATTGATTTTTTTTTTTTCCTATTCAGTACAGGCTTTTATAAGGAGCTCTGGTAATGTAGTGGTTACAAGTCAGACTGCTAACCCCAAGGTCAGCAGTTCAAAACTACTAGCTCTTCCGCGGGAGATAGATGAGGCTTTCTGCTCCCATAAATATTTACAGCTTCGTAAAACCTATGCAGGGTCTTTATCAGTCAGGACTGACTGCACGGCACACCACTGCCACGACCACCACCACAGGCTTTTATATGCATTGCTGCTATTTCATCATATTGGTTTAGATTCAGGGACCTGTAGGATAATTTAAAATCTGTAATCTATCATCCCATGGTTTTACCTAACTTTCTATAATATGTATATTTCTTCATCACATTATCTTTTCCGTTGTTTTTAAAGTATATGATTACAAATGATAATACATGCTGATTATAGAAAAATAAATAAAAGATTTAAAGACAAGAATCACCTTCAACCTCACCAATCAGGGTGAATCACAGATCAAATTTATTGTATTTTCCTACAATGTTTATTTATACATCCATTTATGTGTGTCCACTGACAACTTACTGTCTAAGGGATAAGTCTAAAAAGTAATGCTGTTAGGGTTCCATTTTATACAGACATAGGCTTATACCAAACAAAGTGTATTTCTGTGATCATTCAATAGCTACAGACAAGTTTCTTCAGTAATACAGTTGTCTTAGTCTTGCTAGAGGACCTTAAAAAAAAAAAAGACCCCCATCCGAAGAGTGGCTTCTAAGGAAATCTGCTGGGCCAATTTAATTCAAGGCAGAGAGGTCACCTAGAAGGTAACAGTGACTACTTGGGGGGATTCAAAAGGAATAATCTTGACAGATTTTCTTCAAGGACACAACACAGAATGATCTCCGGGGCTTATTAGGAAGAAGTTTTAAGAATACTGAAAAATACGTTTTTGAGAAAATGCCAGGAAAGTTGCACTATCTTTTTTTCTTCTTCTTCATAATAATATACCTAATTATTCTTTGATGGTAACAAGGGCTGTTATATGAGAATTTTATTGGGAGACCTAAACTTATCCACCCCACTGCCCTGATCTTGCACCTTCAGACTACTTTTTGTTCCAAAAATCTCAGACTGAGTCCCTTAAAGATAACAAAACTGCAGTTTTGAAGTAACTTACATCAAAGAATACAAAATTACTCAGAAGGATTGTTGTTGTTAACTGCCATCTAGTCAGTTCCAACTCATAGCGACACTGTGCACAACAGGACAAAGCACTGTCTGGCCCTGTGCCTTCCTCACAGTTGATGTAACACTTGAGCCCACTGCTGCTGTCACTGTGCCAATCTTTCTTATCGGGGGTCTTCATTTTTTTGCTGACCTTCAACTTTACCAATCATGATGTCCTTCAGGGACTGGTCCCTCCTGGTAATATGTCTGAATTATTTGAGATGAATTCTGAATATTCTGATTTCTAAGGAACATTCTATCTGTACTTCTTCTGAAACACATTTGTTTGTTCTTCTGGCCATCCATGGTACTCTCAGTATTCTTCTCCAACGCCATAATTTAAATGTATTAATTCTCTTGTCCTCCTTATTCATTGTCCAACTTTCACATGCATATGAGATTATAGAAAATACCTTGATTTGGGCCAGGTGCACCTTAGTCCTCAAACTGATATCATTGCTCTCCAATGCTTTAAAACATTTTGTGCAGAAGATTTGCTTAATGGAATACATAATTTAGTTTCTTGGCTCCTGCTTTCATGAGTATTGATCGTACATCTGAGCAAAATGAAGTCTTTGTCAACTTCAGTCTTTTCTTCATTTATCGTGATGTTATTTATGGTCCAATGGTGAGAATCTATGTGTTGCTTTACATTAAGTTGAAATTCATAATGAAGGCTGTAGTCTTTGATCTTTATCAGGAAGTATTTTAAGTCCTCTTCACTTCCAGCATTTAAGGTTGTATTATCTGCGTATCATATCTCAGGTTGTTAATGGGTCTTCCTCCAATTCCTATGCCAAATTCTTCTTCATCTTCTTAGAGTATTTGCTCAGTATACAGATGGAACAGATGTCCTGGAAAAATACATTGTGGCACCCACTTTTCCTGATTTTAAACCATTCAGTATCCCCTTGGTCTATTGGAACAACTGTCTCTTGATTTATGTACAGGTTCCTCATGACCACAATTAAGTGTTCTCGAATACCCATTCTTTGTGGCAGGGTTATTGGATTGGAAACACTACCTTCAGATGTATATAGACCTACATGGAAGACATATCAAGATAAAGTAGCTTCATATTTTGATATTTTTGTTTCTATTTTTTCAAATAATACTTTATAACTTACTGTTTAAGGAGCTCTGGTAGTGTAATGGTTACGAATTGGGCTGTGAACCTTAAGGTCAGCGCTTCGAAACTACCAGACACTCCTTGGGAGAAAGATGAGGCTTTCTACTCCTGTAAAGATTTACACCCTAGGTAATCCTGTACAGGGTCGCTATGGGTTGGACCTGACTCGACGGCACTTAACAACAACAACAACAACAACAACAACAACAACAACAACAACTTACTGTTTAATGTTGTCATAATATTCCATATTCATTTACTATATATGGTGAGAATTTTCCTAAAAGCACATGCTCTGCAAAATTATAAGGGAATTATTAAAAAATAACTGGGATAAATCTAAGTTTAGGTAACTAAACATTTAAGAAATAAGAAACTTCCAATATACCATCAGTGATGTGTTTCCTTTATTGCTTAACATTAAGCCAAGGTGTATGAATACATGCAATCGCTGAACACCTTAAAATTCAGTATCCTATAGTATCATTCAGCTAGTATTGCTCCTTGTTAACTATGATACCATAAGAGAGTATTCTTAAATACATTACATAAATCAAGATAATAATTATATGTTGGATCCTAGAAGCCTTAAAAAATATATTCTACATAAAAAATTAAACCTTAGACTTAGCCTATTACTTTCAACATTGGACTTGAGAATATTTGTTGTTGTTGTTGTTAAGTGCCGTCGAGTGGGTTCCGACCCATAGCGACCCTGTACAGGGTTTCCGAGGGTGCAAATCTTTACGGGAGTAGAAACACTCATCTTTCTCCCGCAGAGCAGCTGGTAGTTTCGAACTGCTGACCTTAAGGTTCGCAGCCCAATTCGTAACCACTACGCTACCAGAGCTCCTTATGCTAAGTGAAATAAGTCAGACACAAAAGGACAATCATTTTATGATTCCACTTATAATAAATATTTATCATAGACAAATGTGTAGAGTCAAAAGTAGATTAATGGTTACCAGGGTCTGGGACCAGAGCACAGTGGTAAATGCACTAAAAAGAAATAAATAAAGACAGCTTAGGTGAAACATATATCTGTAACCAACAATAACAAACACTTTAAAGTACGGCCCAATTGTGTAAGATTACAGATGAAAAATACTCCAAGTTGATGGAATGAAAATGGCATCCTCAAGGTCATAACTGGTAGCAAGACAGCAACTAAAATCTAAATATTCCAGATATTTTGACTCTTATCTCAAAGTCTTTTCATATCACCTTATCACATGTTTATTATCATCATGTATAGTCTAAATTAATTTTTAAACCAATCAGGTTCATATCTATAACGTAAGGTACCAAAATAGGTCATCTTGAATATACTTTCTTATATAGAAGCACAATGATGTTGATACCATTCTTCTTCAGGTAGTCACTGCCCTTTCAGCATTCTTTACCTTTGCTTCATCTGCTCCTTTGTCCACAAGTTCTTATTCAAGGGTGTGAATGACTTTTTAGAAGCATCTATTAATCCCTTAGAAAAATTGTTGTTGATGATGTTAAGTGCCGTCAAGGCAGTTCTAATTCATCTCGACCCTGTATGGGGATTCCAAAGGTGTAAATCTTTGCGGGGAGCCTTTACACACTCCTATTGTTAATAGGAGGAGCTCTGGTAGCGTAGTGGTTATGAATTGGGCTGCTATCCTCAGGATCAGCAGTTTGAAACTACCAGCTGTTTCATGACAGAAAGATGAAGCTTTCTACTCCTGCAAAGATTTACAGCTTCGGAAACCCTGTGCAGAGTTGCTATGAGTCGGAACTGAATCCACGGCACATAACAATAATTATTAACAGGAAGTAGCTCTTCAAGATTAAAAGAGATTATAAAATAATTAATAAGAAAGATTGAAATTTAGGTGACAAAACACTCAAGAAGCAAGAAGCTTGAAATACACCATCAGTGATGTCTTTTCTTTTACACTGCCTCACCTTTCTCCATGGAGCAGTTGGTGGGCTATTTACATTTTCATGAACATAGTTTTATAAACAGTTGTATTTCATAATGCCTAGCATGTAGAGGGGACTCTAACTGCCATTTAAGGAGCTCTGGTAGTGTAGTGGTTACAAGTCAGGTTGCTAACTACCAGTTGTTCCACAGGAGAAAGATGAAGCTTTCTGCTCCCGTAAAGATTTACAGCCTCTGAAACTCTATACAGGGTCATTATGAGTCAGAACCTACTCCATGGCATATAACCACCACCACCACCAATCCTTTGCTTGCTTGGATTAATTAACCATTAGCAAACTTTTAGGGTCTCAAGTTGTTTTTACAGTATTGAAAACAAACTTTGATAAGCATTAGCTTGCTTTTAAAAAATGGCTGGCCAGGACTAAGTAACAAGAAATTTAATAACACCTATCTTAGAGGACTAAATAGTTGCAATAGCTAACAGTTACTTGTGCCAAGCCATTATCAGATATCCTCTTATAAAAATTACCCGTTTTACAAATGGAGAAACAGACTCAGAGAGATTAATTTAACCAATTCATTGACAATTGTTGTCGTTATGTGCCCTCAAGTAAATTTCCAAGGACAGACTGGTGGGTTTGAACCACCAATCTTGTGATTAGCAGTTCAGTGCTAATCCTACAGTGCCACACCAAGACAGATTAATTTAGCATATATATAAAAAAAGAAGTATAATTATTTTAAAAAACAAATTTTACTGATGATGATTTTGCCCTCAATTCTTTTTTATTGTCTTCTAATATCTGATTATTATCATTTTTTACCTTTCCTCTACAGCAGAAATTTCACTAACTTATTATAGCTTTCTAAAATTATGATATTCTGTAATTTAGATGGCAGCTAATCTAGATGATAAAAACCCTTTTCACTTATCATATTGGCAACCCATTTTCTATTACATCTGGTTAGGAGTCCTGGTGTGGCACTTTGGTATAAGCACTCATCTGTTAACCAAAAGGTCAGAAGCTCAAACCCACTAGCTGATCATCAGAAACCTATACAGGGTTGTTATGGGTCAGAACCAACATGATGGAATTTAACAGCAATGTCTATTACCACTTTTATACTGAATTTTTTTTAAAACTGGCAATGTCTAGACTTCCTCTTTAATAGCTCTAATATTCCTTTCCATTGTAGACAGATAAAAAGTTAATTATGTTTCTGAAATTTTTGTCAAATAAGGAATAGTATTGTGCTTTAATAACTTTCCAAACCCCAAATCTCTGTTTTGTTGTAGAGTAATAAGCTTGCCTTGTCATTCCTTGTGTTTTCCGTTTATTTTTGTGTCATTTAATAATACATTTATTTAATAAGATTTGTTTTCAACAATGGGTACTCTAAAATTATTGAGGGTTTTTAATTGCTAACTAATGGGTTGGCAGTTTAAAGTCACCAGGCACTTCATGGAAGAAAACTGAGACTATCTGCTCCCGTAAAGATTTACAGCCCAGGAAATCCTATGTTGTTTTTGTTGTTAGGTGCCATCAAGTTCGCACCAACTCATAGTGACCCTATGCAAAACAGAATGAAACATTGTCCGGTCCTGGGTCAACCCCACAATTGTTGCCACACTTGAGCCCATTGATGCTACCACTTTGCAAATCCATCTTGCTGGGCGTCTTTCTCGTTTTCTCTGAACCTCCACCTTACCAAACATGACATCCTTCTCCAGTGACTGGTCCCTCCTGAAGTATGAGAGATGAAGTTTGGCCATCCTGGCCTCCAAGGAGCATTCTAACTGCACTTCTTCCAACACAGATCTGTTTGTTCTTTCAGAAGTCCATGGCACTTTCAGTATTCTTCTCCAACACCATAACTCAAAAGCAACAATTCTTCTATGGTCTTCCTTATTCGCTGTCCAGTTTTTGCATGCATATGAGGTTTTTGAAAATACCATGGCTTGGGTCAGGTGCACCTTAGTCCTCAAGCTGACATCTTTGCTCTTTGACACTTTAAAAACTTCTTGTGCAGAAGATTTGCTTACTGCAATATGTCATTTGATTTCTTGACTGCTGCTTCCATGAGTGTTGATAGTTGATCCAAAAAGAATGAAGTCCTTGACAATTTCAATCTTTTCTCCATTGATAAAAATGTTGTTTATTGGTCCAATGGTGAGGATTTTTATTTTCTTTACATTGAGTTGCAATCCATACTGAAGGCTGTGCTCTTTGATTGTCATCAGTAAATGTTTTAAGTCCTCTTCACTTTCAGCAAACAATGTTGTATCATCTGCATATCGCAGGTTGTTAATTAGGCTCCCTCCCATCTTGATGCCACGTTTTCTTCATACAACCTAGCTTCTCAGATTATTTTATCAGCATACAAGTTAAATAAGTATGGTAAAAGAATGCAACCCTGTCTCACACTCTTCTTAATTTTAAATCATTCAGTGTTCCCATGTTCTGTTCGAACAACTGCCTCTTTTTCCCTGTACAGATTCCTCATGAGCAGAATTAAGTGTTCCAGAATACTCATACTTCGCAATGTTGTCCATAGCTTGTCATGATCTACACAATCGAAAGCCTTTGTGTAGTCAATAAAGCACAGGTAAACATCTTTCTGATATTCTCTGCTTTCAGCTAAGATCCATTGGACATCAGCAATGATAACCCTCATTCCATGTCTTCTTCTGAATCCAGCTTGAACCTCTGGAAGTTTTCTATCAATGTATGATTGCAACCATTTTTGTATTACCTTTAGTAAATATTTACTCGCATGGCATATCAAAGATATTGTCCAACGATTTCCACATTCCGTTGGGTCACCTCTCTTTGGAATGAGCACAAATATTGATCTTTTCCAATCGGTTGGCCAGATAGTTGTCTTCCAAATTTCTTGGCATAGATGAGTGAATGCTTCCTGTGCTGCCTCACTTTCTTGAAAGATTTCAATTTTATTCCATCAATTCCTGGTTCCTTAATCTTTGCCAATTCCTTCAATGCACATTTAAAGTCTTTCTTCAGTATCTTTGGCTCTTGATCATATGCTTCCTCTTGAAATGGGCCTCACCAGGTGGAATACACATCTGTGCCAAGACACGATGGAAAAACTCCATATTATCAGTCAAAACAAGGCCAGGGGCAGATTGTGGAACAGACCACCAATTGCTCATATGCAAATTCAGACTGAAGCTGAATGAAGCATTATGGGAAATTCTGTGGGGGCTCTTTATGATTTGGAATCAATTTGATGTCACCTACCAACAAAGAGCTCTGGTAGTGTAGTGGTTACAAATCAGGCTGTGAACCACAAGGTCAGCAGTTCGAAACTACCATCTATTCCGCCGGAGAAAGATGAGGCTTTCTACTTCCATAAACGTTTACAGCCTCGGAAACACTGTATGGGGTCACTATGAGTCAGAACCGACTCCACGGCACATGACAACAACAACAACAAACAAAGAACATAATCAAAATATAGATGAGTAATGACAAAGTGTTTCTCCATCCTTTGGAATTCCCCAATAATGATTTTGGTGTGTTTTAGGTCACTTAACAAACAAAAAAGCACATCCAGACCAGAATGCATGTGGTGGTAGTTGTGTTCTCTCCATTCCAGGTCATAGCTACTCTGCCTAATAGAGTAGAACTGCCACATAGCACCTTGTAGGTTATCATTTTTCTGGGAAATTACTATGTGTTTTCTCCTGAGGAACCACTGGTTGGTTTGAACAAGTGACCCAAGATTTAGCAGCTGAGCACTTAATCACAGCTCCACCAAGGCTTATTTACTGTATATTGTGTTTTATACATAGGATATTTGTGTTTGTAAATGGTAGCCTTTTATGTATATTCTAGCAAAGCGTATTTAAAAAGCAATACAAAACCTCATGGCAATACTACTCAACACACACCAGAATGGAACAAATAAAAGTGTCAAAAATCACTAAGTGGTTGTAAAGATGTAAAGAGCAGCCACAACTGTTATCTATTTGGTAACAGAATTGTAAATTGGCAAAACTACTTTGTAAAACTATTTGAAAGTACCTAATAAAGCTAAATAATTACCTTTCCATTACCCAGTAATTCTACTCCTAGAAATGTACTCAATATGTTATAAAAGGCATGTACTTGTATGTACATTGTATCACTAGCTGCATTTGTGTCAAACTTAAACCTACCTAAATGGCATCAATAGTTGGACAAATAAATAAACATGTTATATCCACAAAATTAAATGTTATACCTTACATCCATTGTCTTTGAGTTAATTCCGATTCATAGTGATATTGTTGGAGTATAGAATTGCTCCATAAGGTTGTCAAGTCTATAAATCTTTAAGGAAGCTGACTTCCACATCTTTATTCTGGGCAGTGGCTGTTGGATTCAAACTGCTGACCTTCTAGTTAGCAGTTGAGGACTTAAATCCTACACTACCAAAACTCCTTTTGTTATGTATTTATCACTGAAAGTAAATAACCATAACAACATAAAACTCCAGAGATCAATCTCACACGTCTAATGCTGAATAAAAGAAGTCAGATCCAAAAGAAAACATGTAATATGTATCTATAATAAAACCACAAAAACATTTATATAAAGCAGGAAGACTAATCTATGCTATTAGAAGATAAGTGAGTGGGTGCCTTTGGCAAAGTGAAGTGACAGAAATGTTGCATAAAGAGGACTGCGGGCATTGGAAATATTTCATTTATTGATTTGGATGCTGTTTGCAAAGGATGCTCAGTTTGTGAAAATTCAGTGAGCTGCCTTTTTCAGAATATTACATGGACAGGTAGAAGACTGTGAAAACAAATAAATGGGGAGTCATTACATTAATTTAACAACAACAACAAACCACCCATTAATTGCTTTATATTTCTCTTCTAATATTGGCATTTAGCATTTTTATTGAAGTTAGATGCTTTATTACTAGATATAGTTTTTATTTTGTTTGAGGGGACTAGCGAAAGAGGTAGAGAAGGGATGTAAAATGTTTACAGAAAGTTGCACTTCTGTTATAAACAAAGGATACTTATTTTGCTTAAAAAATTCAGGAAACTTGGGTATTTTCTTTTCAAATATTGATTTTTGAATTGTATTTGTAAACAGTTTCCAAGGCATTTCTACATCTCTCATTAGGAAACAAATTAAAAGAAGGATAATCTTATATACTACAGTTTTGATGTTTTATATGAGCATTTTATTTTCAGGAAAAAAAATATAAGGAAAGGCCTGGTTTTAATTAGTTTCAAAATTCTATGTATTTTATGGATATAAACTAAAAGTCTAATTTTCCTTTTTTAATTAATAGGTGTGCAGTTCAACTTTCACACCTTTCATCTGGAAGATCATCACGACTATTTGCTGATCACTGAGAATGGTAGTTTCACTCAGCCATTGGCACGCCTAACTGGTTCCGAACTTCCTTCAACAATCAATGCTGGCCTCTATGGAAATTTCAGAGCTCAATTGCGATTCATTTCTGATTTCTCAATATCATATGAAGGATTCAACATTACATTTTCTGGTGAGAAAAGAAGAATGCAAAAAACCAAAATGATCTTTTTGGCAAGTTAAAAAAATATTTAAAAAACCAGGTGCTAGATGGATTGGCCAAGTGGCAGCACTGATGGACTCAAGCGTGGTCACAGTAGTGAGGTTGGCCCAGAATCGGGCAGTGTTTCATTCTGTTGTGTATAGGGTCACTATGAGTCGGTACCGACTCAGTGGCACCTAACAACATCAACAACAACATTAACTTTGGAGCCCTTGGTGGCACAGCGGTTAAGATTTCAGCTGCCAGTGGAAAAGTCAGAGGTTTGAGTCCATCAGCTACTCTGCCAGTAAAAGATGGGACAGTCTGCTTAGGTAAAGATTACAGCTTTGGAAAACTCTATAGAGCAGTTCTATTCTGACCTACAAAGTTACTTATGAGTTGGAATGGACTAGCCAATACCCAACAAGAACAATAACAGAATAGCTTATTATAAAGCATAGGGGAAATATCAGAAGAAAAGAAAAAATGGAAGAGAAGGCCAATAAATATCTGTCAACTAGTTTAAGGAAAATCTAAAGTATCATGAAGATTGTTTATATTGCTAAATTAAAGGGAACTTTTAAACAAAAACAATATATTAATTCACTAAAATATTAGTAGAAGTGCATTGATTACATTTCTACTTATACTTCTGGAGCAAGGTCAAAGGGAAATACTAGCTAAAGTACCTAGACCACTTAAACAAAATATTTTACAAAAGCTTCAATTAGACCTAAAAAATTAAATGTGATTTTTAACAGTCATAGTTTAGTTTTACAACTTTGGAAATGGCATCGCTAATAGTCAGGATTTTAATAAACTTAATTTATTATTTTGGAACCAGATGATCTAGAAAAAAAAAAAGTGATTACATCTTTCTTCTAGAATAACTTTATCCATAGAAAATACAAGTGCTTAGACGTGAGGGGGAAAAAAAAAGGATTTCTATAGGGCCATGGATAATAAAACATATTTTTGCCACCTAGAGTTCTAAATTCCAGTTTAATGGAATAGTGAGAAACATAATTATTTCTTAATGACTTAATAATAGAAATGTATTGCTAAGTAAATTTTAAGCCAGTGTCCTACATAAAAATTGTAATATTGTAATTTTTATCTATAGTCATACAAATGGTATTCTTGTTCTTAAACTTTTATTTTAGATAGAAACTAGTGTTTGGTAAGATAATTAAGTTATTCCATAATGAATAGTAAAAGAGTATAATTGATTTTAATCTAAAAATGCAAATATATTTTAAAAATTAAATTGATTTTAATCTAAAAATGCAAATATATTTTAAAAATGAAGGAATAGCTCAACCTGAAACAATCCCTCTTTTTCTCTGTTGCAACCATACAATATGCAAAGTCATTAAATGTATGTTTACCTAAGCTACTTCTTAGGACAGGATATAAATCATAGTATTGCTGTTTTGTCAACCTACTCTCGCATATTCTGAAGAATATTTAGTTGTTAATTTTTCTAGTGTTCATTCATAGCTTGGTGAGAAATTCTTGTGCAAATCTGTAACATAATAATGTTCAGAATGTTGGCACTTCAGCCTGATATGACCCTTGCTTCTGAAGTAACGTATTTTTTTCTAAATATGGACTAATTGAACACCTTATACTTACAGAGGCATAAGAGTCCTTGTATTTAGACTAAAATAATTTAGTAAAATGTATTTCCAAAGTACAAATACTTTCATTCCAAAGGTTATTTGAAAATATGCATCTATAATGCCATTATTATATAATAAAATCTATAAGATGGAAATGTTTCTAATGTAGAAAGAATGAGACAAATAGCTACCTTTTCAATTTGTCATTCAGAAGGTGACATTTTCCTATCTGCATTGGATTGCATACATGAAAGTATTCACTAAGTCATTAAATGTTTCACAAAACAATACTATGTGTGCCATCACAATGAATTTGTAATTATATATATGCTAGTTTTAAGCAAAGTCTAGTCACTTTGTGTTTATATGGCTATGATCTAAAAATATCCAGTTTGTAGAGATAGAAATGGAGCCTTAAATGGGACCTCTGTGATTTTCTTTGCTCTCCTCCACCTCTGGGGGAGGGGCTCTTGATTTACAGAATATAATCTTGAACCTTGTGAAGATCCTGGAATTCCACACTATGGTAACCGAATTGGATTCAACTTTGGGGTTGGCGACACTCTGACCTTTTCATGTTCATCGGGTTATCGGCTGGAAGGAACTGCAGAGATCATCTGTCTTGGTGGTGGCCGACGAGTGTGGAGTGCACCTCTGCCAAGGTGTGTGGGTACGTGGTCAGCTGCTTTCATTGGCTTGTATGTGTAGTCACTGTCCATGGAATTGCATGGTTACACATCCTTCATTGTTTATACTCTGTTGAATTTCTTTATTTCTTATTAGTTTGTTTTATTTTGTTTTTCAATTTGGCAATCTGGTGTGCCTCAATTAATTCTTATTGATTTCTTGACTTTCATTAAAGCAACTAAGCTTCTTAATTTTGTTTTTTGATGATAGATAAATAATAAATAGCTAGTTAATAGATAAAGTAAGATTTTGAGAACTTATAGAAAGTGGCATTCTTGTAGTCTTTTGATAGTATATTCTAACTAAAGTCTTTAATAATATTTTATGACATATAATTAACAACCTGTGGTGCCTTGAATCTATTTAATATGGCTTTTCTTTCCAACAAGAGATTGGATTGTTGTTGTTGTTGTTAAGTGCCATTGAGTCAGTTCCGAACCATAGCAACCCTATATAATGTTTCCAATGAGTGGCTGGTGAGCTTGAACTGCCAGGTTTGCGGTTCACACTGACTTTGTAGCCCAGCACATTAACCCACAGTGCCACACCAGGTGAGAGCACGCCAATGAAATATATAGGACTCTAAACCGACTCGACGGCACTTAACAACAACAACAACAAAGACTAAAATTGGTTAGTTCTGCCCTCTGGCTAGTGTTAAAAGGAGCCATCTCACAAGCAGAGATAGAAGATCCAAGGACCATCAAGCAGGAAGTACAGAGTGGAATAAGAGATCCTCTGGTAGCATAGTGGTTACGGATCGGGCTGTGAACCGCAAGGTCAGCAGTTTGAAATTACCAGCTCTTCCGCGGGAGAAAGATGAGGTTTTATCTCCCGTAAAGATATACAGCCGCAGAAACCCTGTACAGGGTTACTATGACTCCATGGCACATAACCTCCAGCACCACTTATGCAAAGTCAACAGTTCAAGCTCACCAGCTGCTCCTTGAAAACCCTATACTGGATTGTTATGAGTCAAATCTGACTCAACGGCACTTAACAACAACAATCTAGAGAAAGGGCAACAGCAGATGGCGAAGACAGAGGCAACAGCAGAGACAGTGGCATGGGGAAACAGCAGCATTAGGGTTAAGGCCCATGGACTGAGGCAGAAGTCAAGGGGTCACGTAGCTGAGTGGCTGAGACCATATGAGACATTCCTGCACTATGGCAGATAAGAGGCGATTCTGATTGGAGAACCACTGCGTCCTGAGTTGATTTTGATCCTGAAGTGTACTCTGTTCACTTCCCAATAAACCCCATAATTGTGAGTATTGTTATGGGTTCTGTGTGGCCATACCGTGGTGTATCAAACCCAGATGTGAAGCAGAGAGTGCTATGGGAGGGATGGTTGGTGTTACAATAGAATAAAGAAGATTGTAGGCTGGAAGCATGTCTGACCTCCACTTCATAAGAATCAGCCTTGGGCTAATTTTGAGTTTGAGTCTCTTTCCCATTTTTAAAATGAGGGAAATTCAGACATGGTCCCCACATGGTTTTAGCATAAGCATAAAAAACAATTTCATGGAAAAACTTGTCAAGAAAAGAATAAGTAATTTAAGTGGTATCAAGGCATTTATTGACTCAGTATAAACAGTCTATGCAATTCATCCATTATGATTGTTGTTGTTGTTAAGTGTTGCTAAGCTGGTTCTGACCCATAGTGAGCCTGTATGGAGTCTCCAAGGAGCAGCTGGTGAGCTTGAACTGCAGACCTTGTAGTTTGAACTGACGTTTTAGTCTAGCGCATTCATCCACAACTTTACAATGACAATTTCATGTTATCAGGTATAGAAAAATAATAAAGTACTGAAGTATGGAGTCACCATGGAAAAATTTGGAAATTAATATTTTAACCGATTTAAAAAACTTGTTTACTTAATAAGAAAAATAAAGGACTTCATCAAGATTTTCATAACTTCTTATTTAAATTAGGAAATATTGTTTTGTTATTGTTAGGTGCCCTGGAATTGATTCATATTAATAGTGACCTTATGTATAATAGAAAGAAGAACTTCCTGTTCTTGTGCAATCCACACAATTGTTGTTGTGTTTGAGCCCATTGTTGCAACTACTGTGTTAATCCATATCAATGAGGATTTTTCTATTTTTGGCTGACCCTCTACTTCACCAAATATGATGTCCTTCTACAGGGACTGGCCCCTTCTGATAACATAGCCAAAGTACGTGGAGCAACTTGTTGGTATCCTTCTTTATAAAGAACATTCTAGCTGTACCTCTTCTAAGACAGATTCATTTGTTCTTCTGGCAATATGTGGTATCTCCAGTATTCTTCACCAACAGCATAATTTAAAGCATCACTTCTTCTTTAGCCTTCCTAGTCATTATGTAGTTTTCATATGCACATGAAGCAACTAAAAATCTCCTGTCTTAGGTCATGAACACCTTAGTCCTTAAAGCGACAGTTTTACTTTGTAACCCTCTAAAGAGGTCTTTCAGAGTGGGTATGTAAGTAAAGAAATCATTAAGTGCTATTCAGTCTGTTCTGACTCATAGAGACCCTTTATTGGACTTCTGAGGAGTAGCTGGGGGCTTTAAACTGCTGACCTTGTGGTTAGCAGTCCAGTGCTTATCCTATAATGTAAGAATTCCTTTAAGTCACTAGTCATTCAGTGATTATCAATACTTTCTTGAAATAGCAGAATGAAAACTGTTATTCTGGTCTATAATTATTGCATATAGCTACATTGAATTTGAATATATTTTATAGCATTATGTCTAATATAGATCACAACATATTAAAAGATAGAAACTTGTAGCGATTAATTCTCTAGTCCTAGCTTTTATCTTGCTTAAAAGCAAAATGTCCCCCACAGGTTAAACTGAGATTGAAGATGTCACCGTCTATATCTTATTGAATATGAACCCATTTATGGAATATGGAGATCCTTGTGCATCCACAAATAAAACCAGAAAATATGATCTTCCAAATTAGTGATGATCTGAAGGTTTTACAGTGATGAGATTATTTCATAGCAACATAGATTTATATAACACACAGCTGATCCATAACAGATGAAATTTCTTTTTAAACTCACAGATTTTTATAGAAATAGCACAAGTAACCAAGCAGACTTCAGGCTGGGAGGTGATGGATGAGCAGCCCCACTCTTCAAGTACCTTCTTGTTGAGGGAGCTATCAGACAAAGAACTTCTACACATGGCAATCCTTCTGTGACTTTTTTTTTTTTTTTTTTTTGCTTCCTTTTACCAGATTTGGAATTCCACTGACACCCCTACCTTACCTGAATTGCACCCCCATTTCCATTTTGGTTTTACTGTGACACTACTTCCTAATGTCAGTTAGTGAGAACCTAGGGAATACCCAAGTGAGGGGAGAGTGACATATATTCTTGAGATTTCATTGTTGTCTGTTGCTATTCAGCCTGAATCTCTTTCTGTTTATCTCATCTGCAAAATAGCTACAATAGTCTCACCTAAATCATAGTATTATTATGAGGATTATTATACTGAGTGTAATATACTCTCTCCATCACTCATCTGTCAATTTGTCATACTGTAGTAGATTGTTTTGCTATGATGCTGGAAGCTATTCCCTCAGTGTTTTAAATACCAGCAGAGTCACACACAGTTTGCAGGTTTCAATGGAGCTTCCAGATTAAAACAGACTAGGAAAAAGGAGATGCAGACCTTTTCGGAATGGTTAGACACTGGATATCTTATGAATAGCATCAGAACCTTGTCAGATATTCTATCAATATATGAGTCCATCTGGTTGGAAGACACTCAAAATACAACTGTAGAAGAGCTGCCTACTTAAAATAGAGTTAACCATAATGATGTGAATGGAGTAAAACATTCAAAACACTCATTTTCTGGTACGCACAACTCAAAATGAGGATAAATAACTGCAAATACCCATTAATAATCTGACATTGAATGTACAAAGTATGAATCTAGGAAAATTGAAAGGTGTCACAAATGAAATGGAACACATAAAGATTGAAGTTCTAGGTATTACTGAGATGATATGGACAGGTGTTGGCCATTCTGAATTAGACAATCATATGGTTAATTATTTAAGGAATGAAAAATTAAAGAGGAATAGTGTCATATTCATGGTCAAAAACAGCATTTCAAGATCTTGAAATAAAATGCTGTCTGTGATGGGATAATACTCAGACCTACAAGAAACACCAGTTAATATCACTGTTATTCAAATGTATGTACCAAACACTGAAGTCAGTTATGATGAAATTGAATAAGTCTCCCAACTTCTTCTGTCTGAAATTGATCAAATATATAGGTAATCATGAGGCAATGATAATTAGTAGTCATTGGATTGTTAAAGTTGAAAACAAAGAGGAATCAGTTTTGGAAAATATGACCTTGGTGATAGAAATGAAGTTTAAGATCACATGATAGAATATTACAAGATCAATTCATTACAAATACGTTTTTCAACAGCATAAACAAGCCTATACATGTGAGCCTCAAAAGATAGACTGCAGAGAAATCTAACTGACTACCTCTATGGGACGAGATGGTTGTTGTTGTTGTTAAGTGCCGTCAAGTCTATTCTAACCCATAGCAACACTATATAGGGTTTCCAAGAAACAGCTAGTGCATTTGAACCACCAACCTTGCAGTTCAAATGACTTTGCAGTCTGACGCATTAGTCCACAGCACCTCACCGGCACTCCATGGGAAGAGATGGTAGAGAAGATCAATATATTTAGCCAATTGTGGAACAGACCTTCAAATTCTCATATGCAAGCTCAAGCTATAGCTGAATAAACTTAACATAAGTCCATGAGAGCTAAAAATATGACCGGAGTATATCCTTCCTGCATTTGGAGACGATCTCAAGAGCAGATATGATGCATTAGACACCACTGTAGCATAGTGGTTACAAATTGGGCTGCAAACTGCAATATCAGCAGTTCAAAACTACCAGCTGTTCCATGGGAGAAAGATGAGACTTTCTGCTCCCGTAAAGATTTGCAGCCTCGGAAACCCTGTACAGGGTCACTATAAGTTTGAACCAACTCCACAGCACATAACCAACCAACCAATGACCAATGGCCAATGAACAGAGGAATTATAGAATTATATCAAGAAAATCATTCATGAAGAAAGCAAAAAGAAAGAAGAGAAACAGGTGAATATTAGAAGAGACTCTGAATCTTATTCTTGAACTTAAAGAAGGTAACACAACTAGAAAAAACTATTAATTAAAACAGCTGAATAGAAAATTTCAAAGGACAGCTGAAAATACAAAATAAAAAATGTGCAAGAAACTGGAGTTACAAAACCAAAAGGGAAGAATATGCATAGTATTTCTCAAGGACAAAGAACTGAAGAAAATTTTCAAGCATTGAATTGCAATATTGAACATGTCCTTGTGTGGGGTTGTAGGATAAACAAGGCTGGCAATTCAAGCACACACACCACTCCTTGGAAAACTTAGACAGAGTTGCTATGAGTCAGAAACAACTTTATGTTAGTTAAGAACAATAAAAAAAACATGGCAAAATATTGAGGAGCTCTGGTAGCGTAGTGGTTACGAATCGGGCTGCGAACCTTAAGGCCAGCAGTTCGAAACTACCAGCTGTTCTGCGGGAGAAAGATGAGGCGTTCTGCTCCCGTAAGGATTTACACCCTCGGAAACCCTGTACAGGGTCGCTATGGGTCGGATCCGATTCGATGGCACTTAACAACAACAACAACAACAACAACAACAACAACAACAACAACAACAACAACAACAACAATATTTTGCCAAGCAGACCAGCCTGGAGCAGCTAAAAGAACAGAAGATACTTCTTGAAAGAAAGACCGACAGGAAAAATACAAAACAATATATGCAGTCCAACTGATTACTACAAAAACAAGCAAGTTGCTCACCAAGGAGACATCAAGGCAAGTGGTCGGGTCCCCTCACGGCAAACCCCCTTCCAAGAATAAGACTCAATGGGATTACATGCTCTGATTGGTGACCACGTTTGTCACCGATAAGGGGAAGTGAGAGAATAAACAGCAATGAAGTTGTGAGCTAAACCCTACAATGTTCAATAGACTCCTGTGAACCTGGCTGGAGACCTGGTTGGCCAGCAGTATGGCAAGACATGGGGACTCTTGCGCCCAGAGTCAGTGACATAGCCTCAGAGAACTAGAGTGAAGAGTGAAGCATCCAGTTGATAAGAAATGAGGGTATATACATGAGAACACCCACACTTGCAGATAATACCCACTTGACCTGGCTTCAATGACTGGATGATCAGAGCTCAACTAGAAGAATAAATAAGAGGAAAAAGAAGAGTAATCAGATACAATTTGATGAACTTGACCTATGGATGCAGTAGCTCAAAAGAGGGAACAAATCTTTACAGTGAGGATCATTCCCACCCCCTCCA
>NW_006408519.1:15446419-15452766 GCF_000296735.1 Chrysochloris asiatica | reverse complement strand
AACTATCACATAATTCACAATAATATATATATATATATATATTAATTAAGGCACAAAGATAGCATCAAAAGAAAATGGAAAAAATACACGCAGTCACTGTTGTAAAAAGAATTAGTTAATGTTCAGTTATCTCAAGAGTTAGTATAAGATCAAAAGCCAATGATATTGATAGAAGAGTCCCAAGCTGCACAAAACAATAAGGTGCCAGGAACTGATGGACTACAACTTGAAATGTCTCAGGAGACTTATGCAGCTCTGGAGGCTCTCACTCATCTATGCTAAGAAACTTGAATGACAGCTCACTGGCTAACCAATTAGAAGACATGCACATTTATGCCCCACCAAAATACAGAAACCATCAAACAATATTATAAACAAATAAAAATTTAATATAATATTATTTAAGATAATATTTTTCAAAGCTTGCAGCAAGACATCAACAGGGAGCTGCCAGAACTACAAGTCGCATTCAGAAGAGGACCTGGAAATAGAGATATAATTGCTGAAAACAGAATACCGGAAAAATGTTTACTTGTGTTTTTTTGACTATGCAAAGACATTCAATTGGATCCGAACAAACTGCAATGCTTTGCAAAGAATGATAATCCAGAACGCTTACTTGTGCTCATTAGGAATCTGTCCATAGATCAATTGCCAGTTGTGCAAACAGAACAAAAGGATACTGAATGGTTTGAGAAAATAATCCAAGAAACTGGATTATATGAAGAAGAATGTGATATCAGGATTGGATGAAGACTCATTAGCAATGTGCCATATACAGATGATGCAGCCTTGCTTGCTGTAAACCAAGAGAGTATAAAATGCTTTCTGATGAGGATCAAATACTACAGGCTTCAGTGTGTATTGAACCTCAATGTAAAGAAAACAAAAATCCTCACCACTGGACCAGTAAATAACATCATGATTAATGGAGAAAAGATTGAATTTGCTGACAGCTTGATTTTGCTTAGATCCACAATTAATACCCATGAAAGCAACAACCAAGAAGTCAAATGTTTTGCATTAGATAAATCTGCTTCAAAAGAACTCTTTAAAGTGTTCAAGAGCAAAAATATCAGTTAGAGAACTGAAGTGTACTTGATCCAAGCCATGGTATTTTCAATAACCTCATATATATGCAAAAGTTAGACAATGAATAAAAATGACCAGGGGAGAATTGATACATTTTAATTGTGGTGTTGGCAAAGAATATTGTGAGTACAATGTATTGCCAGAAGAACAAAGAAAACTTAGAAGAAATACAGTCAGAATGCTACTTAGAGGTGAGCCTGGTGAGAGTTCTTTCGTGTTTTTACTTATTTTCAGGAGAAACCAGTCCCTGGAGAAGGACCTTATGCTTGGTATAGTGGAGATCAGCAAAAATGAGGAAGCTGTCCAAAAAGATGGATTCACATGGTAATAGCAACAGTGATCTCAAACATAACAGGAGTTCTAGGATGGTGCAGGGCCACGAAGTTGTACATGGATAGCTATTAGAACTGATTCTATGGTACCTAAAACAAAAACAACAACCTACTTTCTATCCAGATCAATAATCACAATCTTGTTTATAAAACATGTTGTTGTTGTTGTTGTTGTTAAGTGCCATCGAGTCGGTTCCGACCCATAGCGACCCTGTACAGGGTTTCCGAGGGTGTAAATCCTTACGGGAGTAGAAAGCCTTATCTTCCTCCCGCGGAGCGGCTGGTAGTTTCGAACCGCTGACCTTAAGGTTCACAGCCCGATTGGTAACCACTATGCTACCAGAGCTCCTTCACATAGTAGGGAATAAACTCTATTTAAGAACAAAACAACACAAGATCAAACAAACAAATATTAGCATTTCTTAGGGTCTGCTAGGCTGTCATACATAATTTTGTCACTCAGTCCTCACTACAACCCTATAATTATTATACATTATTATACATCTCCCCCATTTTTCAGAGAAAGAACTTGAGTCTTGGATATGTTAATAAGTGATTTAAGATAATGAAGTTGTAAGCAACAGAACTAGGATTTGTATAAAGATATGTCTTGTTCCAAAGCCTGACATTTTCTCACTAGATGACTACACATCTGACAAAGGTAGAAGGAAAAGTGAATCAAGTAGAGAAACAATTAATATTTTCTCTCAAAATAGCAAATTCATACCAGGCTATCACATAGGCTGAGAAGAAATAGTGTGCATGTACAATATGAAAGTTTAGTCCACAATTATATAGGTATTTTAATAAATGGATCTGTGGAAAACTGCCATTACAAGAAAAATGACTTCAAAATTTTTGTTTTTATAAATGTGTATCTGTAGTGTGATGCTGATTTATTTGTGTCCTAATATTAAATGGGAAGGATAGAAAAATCACATGCGAACAAATTTAGAAAATAAAACCATTGCCATGCCATCCCATTTTCAAATTAGCAATGCTTGCTTTTGAGCTCATTGAAATTTATAATGAAATCCATTGACCTTAACAAATTCCACTGTAAGTATACATTTAAATTACAATAGAGGGAGAATATTCTTTCAAATACAGTAATTTTTTAAAATTTACATATCTTTTGTGAATTTTTCTTCATTACTTTGCTTATAATTTAAATCAAATATGTGTCTTATCATATTTATGTTTTCACATATGCAGGTTTAGATACTTCTTCCTGTCTGAGTTTAAAACATGCAGTATCCTTTGGTATTTTTATTCATCTCCTATGCATTCAAAAACCGGACAATTAACAAGAAAAACTTGAGGAAGAATTTATCTTTGAATTATGGTATTGGTGAAGAATATTGGCTATGCCATAGATTGCCAGAAGAACAAAGATAAAGTATGTTGTTGTTGTTGTTAAGTGCCATCGAGTCGGTTCCAACCCATAGCGACCCTGTACAGGGTTTCTGAGGGTGTAAATCTTTACAGGAGTAGAAAGCCTCATCTTTCTCCCGCGGAGCGGCTGGTAGTTTCGAACCGCTGACCTTAAGGTTCGCAGCCTGATTCGTAGCTACTACGCTACCAGAGCATTAAGTATAGGGTGAGCAACAAAGAGAAAGACCCTCAAAAAGATGGATTAACATAAAGGCTACAACAAGTGATTCAAACACTACAATGCTTGTGACCAGGTAGTGTTTCATTCTGTTGTACATAAGGTCACTATGAGTGAGCAGAGCTTCAATGGCATCTAACAACAAAGTAATTCTTATTTTGTTATCTTTTCAAAGTTCAAACTCTGTAGTCAACATAAAATGCTCACATTCTGTAGTCAATGAAATTCTTATTGTTCACTATAGTTAATATTCCGTGTAACTCTTGAGTGGCCGCCCTGGTTTGGCACTGTAGGATGGATTGGCTGCTTATCAGTTCTTATCCTTTGAACAATGTACCCAATTCAAACATACCAGCTGCACTGTGGGGCAAAGATGAGGCTTCTTGCTCCAATACAGCCTCTGAAAATCTATACAGGGTTGTTATGGGTCAGAATTCAATCAATGGCACTGAGTTTGGGATGGCTTTTCAGTTCATATGTAGAAATGATGCTGGAGCTTGCATAATAGAATTTTCAAGATCAGAGATTTCTTTGTTGCAAGTACATTTGTTTAAGCACATGAATGATGACCATAGAAATGGACCTCACCAGATGGAATAAATGAGAACCAAATTCACTATATCTGTGGAAAGAGAAGGTGGAAAAGCTCAATTTCATCAACCAAAATAAGGCCTGGACCTGTTGTCTATCAATTGTTCATATGCAACTTCAGTTGAAACTGAAAAAAATTAAAACGAGTCTGTGAGTGCCAACAAAGAATTTTGTTGTGCCAACAAAGGAGCTCTGGTAGCGTAGTGATTACGAATTGGGCTGTGAACCTCAGGGTCAGCAGTTCAAAACTACCAGCTGTTCCACGGGAGGAAGATGAGGCTTTCTGCTCCCATAAAGAGTTACAGCCTCAGAAACCCTGTACAGGGTTGCTATGAGTCGGAACTGACTCCACGGCACATAACAACAACATGAGTGCCAAAAATATGACCTTATGCATGATGGTGGTGGTGTGCCATAGAGTTCATTCTGACTCATAGCGACCCTGCATAGGGTTTCTGAGGCTGTAAATCTTTACAGAAGCAGAAAGCCTCATCTTTCTCCTGCAGAAAAGCTGGTAGTTTCCAACTGCTGACCTTGAGGTTAGCGGCCTGTCTCATAACCATTACACTCCCAAAACTTTTTGACTTTGAGTATATCCCACCTTAATTTAAAGAGCATTTAAGAACCGACTTATTAGACACTAATTACTGAAGACTAGAGGAGTTATTGGATGACATCATGTATGTAGAATGCAAACACACAGGACAGAAGTAAAAGACCAAAACGGATGTCAGAAGAGACTCTGAAACTTGCTTTTGAAAGTACAGAAGCTAAAGCAAATGTAAGAAATAAGGAAGTGAAAGAGCTGAAAAGAAAATGTCAAAAGGTAACTTGAGAAGACAAAGTAAAATATAAAGATCTGAAATTAGAAAACCAAAAGGGAAGAACACAATCAGCATTTTTGGGCTGAAATTTAAAAAAAAAAAAAAAGCCTCGGGTTGAAATAATGCATTCAGGCAAAATATTGTATGATACAGGAATCATTGAAAGGAGAGGCAAGAATATACAGAGTTACTGTACCAAAAATAATTGGTCAGTATTCAAGAATTTCAAGAGGTACCATATTATCAAGAACCGATGGTACCGAAGGAAGAAGTTTAAACTTCACTGAAGGCATTGGTAAAAACCAGGCTCCAGGAATTGACAGAATACAAATTAAAATCTTTCAACAAGCTGATGTACTGCTGGAGGTGCTCACTTGTTTATGCCAAGAAATTTGGAAGATAGCTACCTGGCCAACTAGTTGGAAGAGATCCATATGTGTGCCCATTCCAAAGAAAGGCGATACAAAGGAATACAGGAATCATCAATCAATATCATATAGAAATAAAATTTTGTTAAAGATAATTTAAAAAGCAGTTATAGAAGCCTATCAACAGGGAGTTGGCAGACATTCAATCTGGGTTCAAAAGAGGAGTTGGAATAAGGGATATCATTGCTGACATCAGATGGATCTTGGTTGAAAGCACAGAGTACCCAAAAGATGTTTACTTTTATTTTATTAACTATGCAAAGGCATTCAACTGTATGCTTCAAAGTAAACTATGTATAACATTTAGAAGAATGGGAATTCCAGAACACTTAATTGTGCTCCTGAAGAACCTGTGATATGCAGGTAATACAACCTTGCTTACTGGAAGTGAGAAAGACTTGAAGTACTTACTGATGAAGATCAAAGACAGCAGCCTTCAGTATGGATTGTACCACAATGTAAAGAAATTGAAAATCCTCACAACTGAACCAGTAGATAGTATCATGATAAATGAAGAAAAGATTGTTTGAAGTTGTCAGACTACATTTTTCTTGGGTACATAATCAATGCTCATGGAAGCACTAGTCAAGAAATCAAATGACATATTGCATTAGACAAATGTGCTCTTTAGCACTTTTAAGAGGCTTTTTGCAGCACATCTGTCTAAGTCTTGTCAATTGCCTTATGTTGTTGTTGCTGATGTTAGTTGCCATCAAGACAATATTGACTCATAGTGACCCAGTGCACAACAGAACAAAACTTTGACCAGTCCTGTGCCAACATCAAAATCTTTGCTACGCCTGAGCCCATTGCTGCTGCCACTGTGGCAATGCATCTCATTGGAGATGTTCCTCTTTTTCTCCCACCCTCCACTTTACCAAACATGATATCCTTCTCCAGGGACTGGTCCCTCATGATAATATGTCCATAGTATGAAAAACAAAGTCTGGACATGCAATATGTCATTTGATTTCTTGACTGCTATTTTCATGAGTGTTTGATGAGTTGCCTTATGTGCACATGAAAGTTGGACAATGAATAAGGAAGACCAGAGAAGAATTGATGCATTTGAATTATAGTGATCTTGGAGAATACTGACAGTACCATGGACTGCTAGAAGAACAAACAAATATGTCTCAGAAGAACAGTCAGAATGCTCCTTAGAAGTAAGGACCTTGAGACTTCATCTCTTGTACTTAGGACATGGTGTCAGGAAGTACCATTCTCTAGAGAAAAGAATTGTGCATGATAAAGTTGAGGGTCAACAGAAAAGAGGATGACTCCCAACCTGATTGTTTGACACAGTAGCACCAACAATGGGCTCAACCATAGCAGCCATTGTGAGAATAGTATTGTGATACCCCAACTATGTGTTGGGTATCACTACAGGATCAGGCACTGTTTCTTTCTGTTGTGCATTGGGTCGCTATGAGTTAGAATAACAACAACAGTTTATTTAAACTATTAT
>NW_006408519.1:15418142-15446319 GCF_000296735.1 Chrysochloris asiatica | reverse complement strand
TATATGTAGGTAGGTAGGTAGGTAGGTAGGTAGGTAGGTAGGTAGGTAGGTAGGTAGGCAGGCAGGCAGGCAGGCAGATAGATAGATAACAGTACTCACCAACACATTGCCAGTGTCATAAGTTTGTGGTACAATTGTGACTAAATTATAAGTAGGTTCTATTTTACTTCAGTTACACTTATTAGGACATTACACTGTTTTTCTCTGGTACAAGGCCGCACACAAGAGGTGTATTTCCCAAACTGAAAAATAGATGATGTCTTAAATTTTGTTATGTGTAAAACTGGAGCCTGCTGTGGTGCTGAGGGTTAATGCACTCACAGCAAGGTCCGTTTGAACTGCAAGGTCGGCAGTCCAAGCTCACCAGCCGTACCTCGTCACCCCTATACTGAGTCACTATGAGTCAGAACTAGTAGCTCTGGTAGCATAGTGGTTACGAGTCAGACTGCTAACTTCAAGGTCAGCAGTTCAAAACTACCAAGTATTCCACGGGAGAAAAATGGGGCTTTCTGCTCCCATAAATATTTACAGCCTCAGAAACCCTACGCAGGGTCGCTATGAGTTGGAATCAACTCCATGGCACACCACCACCACCACCACCACAGTCGGAATTGACTCAACGGAACTTTATAACAACAGCAATACTAATACTAACATTTAGTTAAAGTCCCTATGAGTATTAATGAAAAAAGAAGAAACTTGCTTCTGGACAGTAAGATAACTGTTGTTATTTTTGTTTATGTATGCTTAGTTTTGAGTCTGTGTTTAGTATATAAGTTTTTAGGTACATTTCAGTTTCTATTGCTGGAATTTGTTAAAATTTATGTGCTTAGCAGTCCCGCACTTAACCACTGCATTGCCAGGGACCCTTAAATTTTATCTTTATTCTGGCTTATTCGGTGAGTAATAGAATTTAAGAATGAACTCATTTTAGTCATTTTCTGAGTGAACTGTTCATTTATGTCTAAGGTAATACTGTAACAAAATACTAAAATATAATAATGCTATTTTATATTATTTTAAAATGTATAAGGATTATAGTATATGGAGTATTATTTAAGAAATGCTTTAGTGCTTTGAAGTAGACTTAGCTTATTTATTTCATTATGAAAATGCAATTTCTATAAAAACTAAAGATTGTACAAAAAGGTGGGGGCAGAGCTATGGCTCTCACTGTAATCTAGTCTCATGCCTGGTCTAGAGCAGCAGATTATGTTTACAATGAAACAAATATAGCATGTATATTAAAGTGGAGGTTCAGAGAAAAAGAGGAAGACCCCCCAATGAGATGGATTGCCACAATAGCATCATCAACCGTCTGAAAAGTAACAATTCTGAGGTTGGCCCAGGACTAGACAGTGTTCTATTCTATTGTTCATAGGGTCACTGAGTCAGTATCAACTTGATGGCATCTAACAACAACAATAACATGATAAATTTAGGACAAAATCTGGTTTTCATTATAGTACATTCATGGGTTCAAATCAGCTGCAGTAATTTGTCCTGTGCTTTAATCAGAAGAAAACTTCATTGACCACAAACTATATATTGGGTATCACTAAAATGAATAGACATTTTAAGAGTCTGGAAAAGAATCTTGCTAAAAATAGAGAGTGACAATATCCACTCAAAGTCATAGCCAATATTGCAGGAACATAGTTCATGTTTACACTTCAGTTCTTCCTAAATTGTGTGGCCTTTATAAGTTATTCACCCCTCTTCTCTTCCAAGGTTTCTCAAGTATATATGATTAATCACATCCATATCACAAGATAATGCTAAGCAATAAAAGTCATGCTAAATGTAAATCACTGGTGCATTGCTTGGTAGATAGTACTGACTCAACAAGTTAGTCCTTCTTCCAGTGCCTGACTCTCTCCATGACCATATTCCCAAGACTCCTAAAGTCACAGAAACTGACAACTTTAAAGAGTAACTTTTAAACATTAAAAGACTAGAGGAGAGGAGAAAAAGGACAAAGAGGAGGAGATGGTTATGTTTTAGGTGACCAACTGTAGCTAAGTATTCCAAATTTAGAATCTCATTTAAATTGATTACTACTTAGTATTTAAAATGAGACAATTGCCTTCTAAAATCCATGTCTTTCTATCTTTATTTCTGTATTTACGCTCTAAATATTGAAAAATTATAAATATAATTACCAGGGAAAATTATATATTGTTGCAGATAGTATTTTATATTTTAAGGGTTTTCCCTGAAGAGTTGTGATTCAGAGGAAATAAACATCTGATCATCTTTTGTAAGTAACACCAAATATCTAAAAGTAAAATATGTAAAGTACAAGAATGTTGCTTTTTTAAAAAATAAGAAACACTGTTCTATTTTTTTCAGTCCTGTTGTGGTGCTGTGGGTTAATGTGCCAGATAGCAAAGCCATATGAACTGCAAGGTTGGCAGTTCAATCTCACCAATGGCTCCTCAGAAACACTGTACAGGGTCACTGTGGTTCAGAACTGACTCAACAGTACTTAACAACAACAACATTCTATTTTTTATGAAGAATTAAATGCATGATTTTCTTTCTGAAATTTCACTTTTCAAAAACCACTGGCATTTCCATTGTCATATTTTATAATCAGAAAAAAAAAATTATAAGTCTTCATTTCACTTCCAGATGTACCAGGAACCATGCCAGTTTGTGTTGCAAACAAACAAGGAACTAATGAAGGAACATGTTGTTTTGTAAAGTAGATTAGTAAGTTAAATATTAGGACTGAGTTATCTTTAGGCAAGAGTCCACACATTTTATGAAACACATACATTTTGAAGTCATTTTAAAGGCATTAATATATTCATCCTCATAATTCCCCATTTAACGCATCTACTTCTATTTCTAATTTCATGTGTCATTGGTTTTCTATCTGACCTTGGACAAGTTACAACAGCTTGCCTTTGTCATGAGTCAAATGAGAAAATTGATAACTCTATATTACATACCTACATATTTTCCCACTTTTCTTATTTTTGTTGATATATAAGGGTTGCTTATTATTTAGTTAACCAACAGCAGAAATTGGTTATGAAAATGCCTTGCGCTATCATTGTAATTACCTTATGAATCTAAAATTATCCTAAAAAGTCGTTTGTTTTTAATATATTACAAAAAAAGTTTTTAAAAACTTTTTATAGCCTCTAAAAGTTTATTAAAATTTTAAGTGAAGGAATAAAATGCATTTGAAGAAAAAACTCACCTTTAAATGAATTCTGTTCATTTCATGCCAATCTCCATGCTCATCTACTATTCGACACCACTGTAGATAAAACCCACACATATAAATAAAATATGACTGATCTATCAACTTAGTCCAGCACTCATCTGTCAGTTAGTCCTCTGTAGTGACTTGCTTGTTGCTGTTTTGCTAGAAGCTATCCTAGCAGCATTTTAAATATCACTAGATACATTCATCCACCACTCATCTGTCAGTTTGCCATACTGCAGTGGCTTGTGAGTTGCTGTGATTCTGAAAGCTATGCCACCGGTATTTGAAATACCAGCAAGGTCACCCTTGGTGGATAGGTTTCAGATGAGCTTCCAGACGAAGACAGACTAGGAAGAAGGAGTGACAAACTATTTCCGAACATTTAGTCACTGAAAACCTGATGAATGGCAAACACTGTTAAATATAGTGCCAGAAAATGAGCCCCTCAGGTTGGAAGGCACTCAAAATGCAACTGGGGAAGAGCTGCCTCCTCAAAGTAGAGTTGACTCTGATGACGTGAATGGAGTAAAGTCTGTGGGAGTAAAGCACACGGGACCTTCCTTTACTGATGGGGCATAACTCAAAATGAAGGGAAACAGCTGGAAACCATCCATTGAAATCGGAACATGGAATGTACGAAGTATAAATCTGGGAAAATTGGAAGTTGTCAAAAATGAAATGGAATGCATAAACATCAATATCTTAGGCATTAGTGAGCTTAAATGGACTGGTATTGGTCATTTTAAATCTGACAACCACATGGTTTACTATCTTGGAAATGACAAATTGAAGAGGAATGATGTTGCATTCATTGTCAAAAAGAACATATCCAGATCAGTCATGAGGTACAATGCTGTCTGTGGTAGAATAATAGCCATGCATCTACAGTTAATATCACTATTATTCAAATTTACACACAAACCACTAAAGCCAGTGAGAATGAAATAGAATTATTCTACCAACTTCTTCAATCTGAAATTGATCAAACATGTAATCAAGCTGTATTTCTCATTACTGGTGACTGGAAAACAAAGTTTGGCAGCAAAGAGAAAGGATCAGTAGTTGGAAAATATGGCCTTGGTGACAGAAATGATGCTGGAGATCGCATGATAGAATTCTGCAAAAGCAATGATTTGTTCATTTCAAATACCTTCTTTAAACAGCATAAGTGACGACTATACACATGGACCTCACCAGATGGAATACATAGAAATCAAATTGACAACATCTGTGAAAAGAGATGATGGAAAAGCTCCATATCATCAGTGAAAACAAAGCCAAGTGAAGACTGTGGAACAGACCATCAATTACTCATATGCAAATTCAAACTGAAGCTGAAGAAAATGAAAACAAGTCCATGAGAGCCAAAATATGATGCTGAATATATCCCACCTGAATTTAGACATCATCTGAAGAACAGATTTGATACATTAAACACTAAAGACCAAAGACCAGAAGAGTTGTGGGATGACATCGAGAACATCATACAGGAAGAAAGCAAAAAGTCATTGAGAAGACAAGAAAGAAGTAAAAGGTCACAATGGATGTCAGAAGAGACACTGAAACTTGCTCTCCAGCATAGAGATGCTAAAGCAAATGGAAGAAATGAGGAAGTCCAAGAGCTGAACAGAAAATTTCAAAGACCAGCTTGAGAAGATAAAGCCAAATATGACAACACAATGTGCAAAGTTTTGGAATCAGAAAACCAAAATGGAAGAACGTGCTCAGCATTTCTCAAGCTGGGGGAACTGAAGAAACAATTCAAGCCTTGACGTTCATTATTGAAAGAGTCTCTGGGCACATTATTGAATGATGCAAAAAGCATCAAGAGAAGATGGAAGGAATGCACAGAGTCACTGTACCAAAAGGAAATGATTAATGTTCAGCCATTTCAAGAGGTAGCATATGATCAAGAGCCAATGATACTGAAGAAGGAAGTCCAAGGTGCTTGAAGGAATGACAAAGAACAAGGCACCAGGAATTGATGGAATAAAAATTGCCTCACTTTCAAGAAAGTGAGGCAGCCACTCATCTCTGCCAAGAAATTTGGAAGACAGCTATCTGGCCGACTGATTGGATGAGGTCCATATTTGTGCTCATTCCAAAGAGAGGTGAACCAACAGAATGTGGAAATCATCTGACAATCTCTTTGATATCCCATGTGAGTAAAGTTATACTAAAGGTAATACATAAATGGCTGCAAGCATACACTGACAGAAAACTCCCAGAGGTTCAAGCCTGCTTTAGAAGAGGCTGTGGAATGAGAGATATTATTGCTGATTTTTGATGGATCTTGGCTGAAAGCAGAGAATATCAGAAAGATTTTTACTTGTGCTTTATTGGCTACACAAAGGCTTTCCAGTGTATGGATCTTGACAAGCTATGGATAACATTGTGAAAAATGGGTATTCCAGAACATTTAATTGTGCTCATAAGGAGCCTGTATATAGACCAGTAAGCAGTTCTTAGAATGTACCAAAGAGATACTGAATGGTTTAAATTCAGGAAAGCAGTAAGCCATTGCTGTATTTTTTACCATACTTATTCAAACTGTATGCTGAACAAGTAATCTGATAAGTTGGATTTTATGAAGACGAGCATGGCATCAGTATTGGAGGAAGACTCATTAAAAATCTATGATATACAGATGATACAACTTTGCTTGCTGAAAGTAAAGAGTATTTAAAATTTTTTCTTATGAAGAACAAAGATTATAGCCTTCAGTATGAATTGACCTCAATGTAAAGAAAAAAAAACAAAAACAAAAAAAGTTAACAACTTGGCTAATAAATAACATCATGATAAATGGAGAAAAGGTTAAAGTTGTCAAACTTCATTTTGCTTGGGCCCACAAACAATCCTCCTGGAAGCAGCACTCAGGAAATCAAACTACGCATTGTATTAGTCAAATACATTGTCAAAGACCTATTTAAAGGGTTCAAGAGCAAAGATACTAGCTTGAGGACTAAGGTAAGCCTAATCCAAGTCATGGTATTTTCATTGCCTCATATGCATGTGGCTGTTGGACAGTGTATAAGCTAGAACATAGAAGGATTGATACATTTGAGTTATGGTGTTGGAGAAGAATATTAAAAGTATCATGGACTGCTAGAAGAACAAAAAAAATCTGTCTTGGGAGAAGTACAGCTAGAATGTTAATTAGAAGCCAGAATTGCCAGACTTCATGTCTCATAATTCAGACATATTCTCAGAAAAGACTAGTCCCTGGAGAATGATATCATGCTTGGAAAAGTGATGGGACCACAAAAAAGAGTAACACCACCAACAAGATGGATTGACACATTGGCAGCAACAGTTGGTGCAAACATAACAATAATTGTGAGGATGGTGCAGGACTGGGCAGTTTTTTGTTCTTTTCTGCATAGGGTTTCTAGGAGTCTGAACTGACACAATGACATCTAACAACAACTTAATCTGCTTTGCAGATGCATGCCCTTGTAGAAAGCAAATTAAAAATTGGGAGTCTAGAGTTCACAGATTCTACCATTAATACGCAAAGGCTTTCGATTGTGTGGATCATGACAAGCTATGGACAACATTGAGAAGTATGAATATTCCAGAACACTTAATTGTACTTCTAAGAAATCTGTACCTAGACCAAGAAGCAGTTGTTCAAACAGAACTTGGGAACACTGAATGTTTTAAAATTGGGAAAGGTGTGTGACAAGGTTGTGTTCTTTCACCATACTTATTCAACCTGTATGCTGAGCAAATAATACGAGAAGCTGGGTTCTATGAAGAAAAACGTGGCATCAGGATTGGAGGAAGACTCATTAACAACCTGCGATATGCAGATGATACAACCTTGATCGCTGAAAGTGAAGAGGACTTGAAACATTTACTTCTGAAGATCAAAGAGCACAGTCTTCGATATGGATTGCATCTCAATGTCAAGAAAACAAAGATCCTCACCACTGGACCAATAAACAACATTCTTATCAATGGAGAAAAGATTGAAGTTGTCAAGGACTTCATTCTTCTTGGATCAACTATCAACACTCGCGGAAGCAGCAGTCAAGAGATCAGACGACGTATTGCACTGGGCAAATCTGCTGCACAGGAACTTTTTAAAGTATTGAAGAGCAGAGATGTCAGCTTGAGGACTAGGGTGCGCCTGACCAAGGCCATTGTGTTTTCAATAGCCTCATATGGATGTGAAAGCTGGATGGTGAATAAGGAGGATCGTAGAAGAATTGATGCCTTTGAGTTGTGGTGTTGGAAGAGAATACTGAAAGTGCCATGGACTGCCAAAAGAACCAATAGATCTGTTTTGGAAGAAGTGCAGCCAGAGTGCTCCTTGGAGGCCAGGATGGCTAAGCTTCGTCTCTCATACTTTGGACATATTGTCAGGAGGGAACGGTCGCTGGAGAAGGATGTCATGCTGGGTAAGGTGGAGGGTCAGAGAAAAAGAGGAAGACCTCTAACGAGATGGATTGGCCAGGTGGCATCATTGATGGACTCAAGTGTGGCAGCAGTAGTGAGGTTGGCCCAGGATCGGACATTGTTTCGTTCTGCTGTACAGGGGGTCGCTATGAGTCTGTTCCGACTCGATGGTACCTGACAACAACAACAACAACCATTAATAAGGAGAGTTCACAGATTCTACCATTAATAAGGAGCTCTGGTAGCATACTGGTTACGAGTCGGGCTGCCGACCTCAAGGTCAGCAGTTCAAAACTACCAGCGGTTCTGTGGGAGAAAGATGAGGTGTTCTGCTTCCATAAAGATTTACAGCCTCAGAAACCCTGTGGAGGGTCACTATGAGTTGGAACTGACTCCATGGTACTTACCAACAACAACCATTAATAAACTGAGTGACATTAAGAAAATGTTTAAATGTCGTGTACTTACCGTTCTGGAAAGGAGACTACCAATATAATTTATACTCAACCAAAATATTTCTTATAAATACAATAGTCTATATGAGGGAGGAAACCTCTCTGATGAGTTATATTCACAAAAGTATATTTATATTTCTTTCTTGTATTACTATGACTGGATACACCGACTTCTTAACTTAATATAAAACTCCATAATGTTACATTTGTTCAATGCTTTATAATTTTTGGAAGAGTTTCTTATTCATGGCCTCATGAAGTAACCAGAGGCCAGAGGCAGTATTATTTCTATTATGTAGATGAGAAAATATATGCTCAGAAAGGTAAAATATAATGAGAAAAAGATTGTACCACCACCAAATCTTATAATTCTTAGATCAGAGTTACTTTACTCTAGGCAGCATTTTTATTACCTTATTTATAAGTACTCTATTTTGGAAGACTATCATTTTTATGTACTAAGCCATGGGTCAGTAAACTTCATGCATAAAGTGTTAGGCAGTAAATATTTCCATATTTTAGATCTACAGTTTCTGTCACCACTACTCAACTCTGTTATTGTATTTTGAAAGCAGCACTATTGTGAAATCTACACCATAAATGAATGGTGCAGCTGTGTTCCAATAAAACTTTATTTATAAAAATACACAACTGTCTGAATATGGGAATGTAACTGTATTTTGCTGAATCGAGAATTATACTTGCCAAGACTCATCAACAGAATTATCTTCTTTACAACAGGAGATTTACTAGAAGTTCATCTTTTAAGGAATTACTGGGTATTGCAATCAATTAATGTGCTTGGATTCTAACATCATGTTTTGAAATTTGAGTCTGTTCAGAAGTTCCTTGGCATAAAGGCCTGATGACCTACTTCTGAAAAATTCATCATTGAAAATATCACGGAGCACAGTTCTATTCTGATACCATGGTTCACACTATGGCAAGTATGCCCTCCAACCTCAGATTCTCATCTTTTAACCAAAGAAGAAAGGATCCTCTTCATTGTTGTTGTTGTTAGGTGCCCTCAAGTCAGTTGTAACCCATAGAGACCCTTTGTACAACAGAACAAAACGCTGCCTGGTCCTTTGCCATCCTTACAATTATTTTTATGTGTGAACCCATTGTTGCTGCCACTCTATCAATCCATCTTGTAGATGGTCCTCTTTTTTGTTGACCTTTCAGCAAGCATGCTGTCCTTCTGCAGGGACTAGTCCCTCCTGACAACATTTCCAAAGAAAATTCAGCTTGCACTCTTTCAAAACAGATTTGTTTCTTCTTCTGGAAATCTATGGTACTTTTATCATTCATCTCCAATACCACAACTCGAATGTATCGACCTTCTGTGGTATTCCTTATTCACTGTCCAACTTTAACATGGATATGAGGAGATTAAAAGTATTGTGGCTTAGTTTGAGCAAATTTTAGTCCTCAAACTGATATCTTAGCTCTTTAACACTTTAAAAAATTATTTGGCAGCAGATTTACCTAATGCAGTATATTGTTTGATTTCTTGACTGCTGCTTCCATGAGTGTTCATTGTAAATACAAGGAAAATGAAGTCTTCAACAACTTCAGTGTTTTCTCTATTATGTCATTTATTGATCAAGTTGTGAGGATTTTTGTTTTCTTTATATTGAGGTGTAATACATACTGAAGGATGAGGTCTTTGATCTTCATCAGTATTTTAATTATTCTTTGCTTCCAGCAAGCAATGTTGTGTCATCTGCATGTTACAGGTTTTTAATAAGTCTTCTTTTATTCTTGATATCGTGTTCTTCTTAATATAACCCTGCTTCTCATATTATTTGCTCAGCATACAGATTGAATTAACTATGGTGAAAGAATACAGCAATGGCTTACATCTTTCCTGTTTTTAAACAATTCAGTATCCCCTTGTTGTGTTGGAAGGATTGACTCTTGGCCAATGTACAGATTCCTCAGGAGTATAATTACGTGTTCTGGAATACCTATTCTTTGCAAAGTTACCCATATTTTGCCTTGATCTACATAATCAAAAGCCTCTGCATAGTTAACAAAGCATAAATAAACATCTTCCTGGTATTCTCAACTTTCAGCCAATATCTACCTGATGTTAGCTGTAATAGTCCTTTTCCATGTACTCTTCTAAAACCAGCTTAAATTCCTGAGTTCCCTGTTGATATACTGTTGCAAGTGTCTCTGAATTATCTTCAGAAAAAAAAAATTACTTGTGTATGCTATTAATAATATTGCTTGATGATTTCCTCATTCCGTTGTGTCATCTCTTTTTGGAATGGATACAAATATGGATCTCTTCCAATCAATTGGCCAGGTAGCTAGCTGTCTTCCCAATTTCCAGGCATTGTTGAGTGAGCACTTCCAATGAGGTATCAGTGTGTTGAAAGATTATAATTGGTATTCTGTCAATTTCTGGAAACTTGTTTTTCATCAGTGTCTTCATTGCAGCTTGTACTTCTTCCTTAAGTACCATAGGTTCTTGATCACATACTGTCTCTTAAAATGGTTGAACATGGACCATTTATTTTTGGTACAGTGACTCTGTATTCCTTCTATCTTATTTTTGTGCTTCTGCATCATTCAGTGTTTCATCTGTTGTTGTTGTTAAGTGCCATTGAGACATTTCCAATTTATATCAACCCCTATAAGTCTTAGTAGGACTGGTAAATTTGAGCTGCCAACCATGTGGTCATCAGTCCAGTGCTTATCCTGCATCACTGCACCAGAACTCCATTTTAACCACTGAATTCTGCAGTATGGCAACTTGAGGCTTGGTTTCTTTTTTTCCTTCTACAGTTCTTTTAACTTAAAAGTTATCCTTTGAAATTTCTGTTTAGCTCTTTGTGCTTCCTCATTTCTTTCAGTCACTTAAGCTTCTGTATGTTCAAGAGTTTCAGAGTCTTTTCTGACATCCATTTTGGCCTTTTTTTTCTTTCCTCTTCTTTTTAACGGCCTTTTATTCATTTCTTGTCTGGAGGTCTTGATGTCAAGCCACAACTTTCTGGTCTTCATTCATTAGTGTCTAGTACATCAAATCGATTCTTGAGATGGTCGCTAAATTGAGATTGGATATACTGAAGGTAATATTTTAATTCTTGTGGACTTGTTTAAATTTTCTTCAACTTCAGCTTAAATTTGTGTATGAACAATTGATGATCTGTTCCACTGTTGACCTGACCTTGTTTTGGCTGATGTTATTGAGCCTCTCCGATGTCACTTTCCACAGATGTAATCAGTTTGATTCCTGTGCATTCTATCTGGTTAGGTCCATGTGTATAGTTATCTTTTATGTTGTTTTTTTTTTTTTTTTTTTAAAGTGTTTATAATGAATAATTCATTGGTCTTTCAAAATTCTATCATTTGATTTCCAGCATCAGTTCTATCTTCAAGACCTTATTTTCCAACTACTATTCCTTCTCTTTGTTTCCAATCTTTGCATTCAGATCACCAGAAATTACCAATTCATGTCTGATTAATTTCAGACTGAAGAAATTAGTGGTCATGGTGGTCATGTGCCATGGAGTCGGTTCTGACTCATAGTGTGACCCTGTACAGCATTTCTGAGGCTATAAATCTTTATGGGAGCAGAAAGCCTCATCTTTTTCCTGTGGAACAGCTGGTAGTTTCTAACTGCTGACCCTGAAGTTAGCAGCCCGATTCATAGCCACTATGCTATCAGAGCTCCTTAGACTTCTTTAATTTCATCATCACTGGTTTTAGTGGTTGGTGTGTGTATTTGAGTGATAGTGGTATTAACTGGTATTTCCTGTAGGCATACAGATATTATCCTATCACTGATAGCATTATACTACAAGATAGATATGTAAATGCTAGTTTTACTGTATAGATATATATACAACAAAACATTTGCCATTTCAGCCAGTTTTACATGCATAATCAAGTCACACCAACCACACTACCCATGTTTCCCAACCATGGCTGCTATCCCTTTCCTAATCTGTTTTCCACTCTTTCTTTTACCTTTCTCCACTTCTTTTCTTTCCCTTTTTTCATTTACCGCAAAGTTCCCAGTGGTTTGTCCTAATAAGAAATCAATATCCATCATTTTCCTTCCAGTACATTTAAAAAAATAAAGAAAGAAGGCAATTTCCTATTTTTTTTCCCTTCCTTTTCTTTTTAACTGCCTTCCCATCATCAAAGTTAGCATGGGTCTACACTCTACCCATAAATAATTATCCTTTCCTTTCCAATCCTGGTAATCATCCTAGAATGTTAAATACAAAATGCAAACCTTTTCTTGACTTTTTGTTATATATATATCACAAAGTTTGTTCAACTGTTCCTCTGGTAATAGGCATCTAGGCTGCTTCCTTCTTTTTGTTATTATGAATAATGCAACAATTAATATAGAGGTCCATATATCTATTTGTGTCATGGCTCTTATTTCATGAGGATATATACCAAGTAGAGAGATTGAAAGGCTCTGTTGATGATGAATTGGAAGACATTCCTCTCCAATTTGATATTGGTAAACGAGCATAGTTGGTCAATACAAGTCCATTTCAGCTCACTAATGCCTACAATATTAAGTTTTTATACCTTTAATTTCATTTTTAATGATCTTTAATTTTCCTAGATTCTTACTTCATATAGTCCATGTTCCTATTATTAATGAATGATTGCAGCTGTTTCTTCCTACTTTTAGTTAAAGCTACATTAGAAAATGAAGGTCTTGAAAACTTTGCTTCTTTCATGTCATTAAGGTCAACTCTCTTTTGAGGAGGCATACGATTTTGTGGTAGCATAGTGGTTTCAAGTCTGGCTGTTAATCTCAAGATCAGCAGTTCAAAACTACCAATGATTCCACAGAAGAAGGTTGAGACTTTCTGCTCCTGTAAAGATTTACAGCCTCTGACACCCTATTCAGTGTCACTATGAATCAGAATCAACTCCATGGCACATTATCACATGACCACCAACAACAGCCATTCAGAAGTGGTCCACCTCTCTTGTTCCTAGTCTTTCTTAGTCTAGAAGTGCCACCGAAGCCTTTCCACAAAGGGTGACCCTGGTGGTATCTAAAATACTGGTTGTAAAGCTTCCAGCACCATAGTAATACATAAGCTACCACAGTAAGACAAGCTGACAGATGAATGGTGGACCCTCTGCATGTTGTTGTTGTTGTTAAGTGCCATCGAGTCGGTTCCGACCCATAGTGACCCTGAACAGGGTTTCCGAGGGTGTAAATCTTTACGGGAGTAGAAAGACCCTCTGCATAGAAACTATATTTTTATTTTAGACCCTTTTTTTTTTAAGTAGCATATATGAACTACAAGGTCAGTGCTTCAAACTCCCCATCTGCTCCTCAGAAACCCTATATAGGGTCTCTATGAGTCAGAATGGACTCAACTCAACAGCACTTAACAACAACATTGTTTACAGATTTCTCATGTTTTTATAGGAAGAATATTAGGATTGTATGTGTGTGTTTGTGAATACTAGTGTAATTTATGGATAACATAGTTCTCAACCATATCCAAATCCATATACACAGAGTTTTCTAAACACGTAGTCTGCATTTTCAGCTGTTCACCAGACTTCTCCATGTGGATGTTCTCCCAGAGACACATTGACTTCCTTATACCAAAATCAAACTCATTCTCCTCTCAGCTAAATTGGCTCTTCCTTCTGCACTCTTTATTTGTAGTTTTGACATCAGTCTTATTCAAACTTCTAAGTTAGAAATTGTGTCATCTTTAATTTCTAATCCTTATTGAAATAGATATTAAACCTTATTACCTAAAACTATCACTAAAATTTCTCACCAATTCCCACAATTAACATTTGTCTACTCCAGCTGTCATCATTCCTCATAAATATAATGGCATGATAATAATAAGTGTTAGGTATTGTTTTAATGTTATCTATTTATTTTTCTCTCATAAGTCTTCTAAAAACTATTTGAGAGTCTATTATACCATGAAATAAAATTAGTAGATTAATTACATTACTCCATAATGAATTGAACTCTGTTATTTCTGACTCCAATTCTCAAGATTTAGTAATTGCATGTATAATTTCACCATGTTACTTTGTCCTGAGTAGCAAAACTTCCCTTTCCAATTTCTTCCCTCTATTTTGTATTCTATGTTACCTTTTACAATGATTTCCTGTTACTGGTAATCTCTTACCACAAAAGTAAGGGCTTAAAACAGCGAACTTACTATCTCATGGTTTCAGTAGGTGAGGAATCTGAACACGGACTAACCTGGCTGCAATGAGTTTTCTTCCAGAGCTGAGCTCTCATCTATGACTTGGGATCCTCTTTCAAAGTCAAAACTGTTGTAAATAATCAGTTCTTTCTGGTTGTAATGGCAAGGGCATCAGGACTGTGTTTTGTTTTGCATTTGTTTAACAATTAATTCTTTTTGAAGTACCATTGACTCAAGTTAATAGGTGTCCTGGTGTGGCACTGTAGGATCAACACAGCAGTTCAAAACTACCAGCTGCTCCTTCCTTAGGAACCTTATACAGGATCACTATGACGTGGAACTGGCTCCACAGCACTTAATGACAACAACAACTCTCTAGTTAGTGATCTGCATTCTCTTTCCCACCCTCTCCTTGTTGTTGATGTTGTTTGTAAGTGCTGTTGAGTCACTTCTGACTCATAGTAACTTTATATAGGGTTTCCAAGGAGCAGCTGGTGGTTTTGAATTGCCAACCTTATGGCTGGCAGTCCAATGCTTACCTACAATGCCAGTCACTCCTAGTAACCATCAAATAAAGGTTTGGTTTGGTTTAGTTTGAGTGTGTATGGTGGAGTAAACATTGGGCTGCTAACTGCAAGATTGTGATTCAAATCTACCAGATGTTCCACTGTAGAAAGATGGCACCGTCTGTTCCAGTAAGATTCATACTTTGGAAAACCCAAAGGAGCAGTTCTATTCTGTTCTGTCGGGTTATTATGAGTTGGAATTTGCTCAATGACAGTGATTTAGTGTGCGAACCTTTAGGGCTACTTTTTTTTTTTTTTTTAATTAGCTTCTAGAGGCATTTTAGAGTTACTTGCTACATAGGTTTCCCCAACATAGCACCAAGGAGAGGCTCTCTTGGGTGTTGACTAGTAAAATCGAGCTTTATATAATCTAGAAGAATCTAGAGCTTCTGAGGTTATAATTCTTTATAGAGCAGAAAACATCATCTTTCTCCCGAGGAGCAGCTGATTAATTCAAACTACTGACCTTGCAGCTCAAAACATAACCCACTACCTACCAGGGCTCCTCATGTTGAGATTTACTGGATGCAAATGATTAAGCTTTCACTTCTTTTGATTCAAGAAAATAAACTTTTTATCTTTAAGAGTATAGATATAGAGATAAAGTTTTAAAAAAGAAAGAAAGATCTCTGCTATTTAGTCTGTTGTATCAACAATAGTTCAAAATGCCATTATCTATTAACAGCTCAAATAGCAGTCTGATCTCCATTCTTGTTCCTTTTCCACAAAACAAAAAATTGAGTCAGAATACTTCCTATTATACAAATGTCATGATGCCACTCCGTTACTTAAAAATCATTCCAAGAAAGAGTAGTGAACTACTTTCAAATATTTAGTCACTGAAAACTTTATGAATAGCAGAGAAACACTGTCAGATATAGTGCCAGAAAATGAGCCCCTCAGGTTGGAAGGCACATAAAATACGGCAGGGGAAGAGTTGCCTCCTCAAAGTAGAGTTGACCATGATAACGTGAGTGGATAAAGTCCATGGGGGAAGCCTGCGGTACCTTCATTTGCTGATGGGGTGCAACTGAAAGATGAAGAGAAAAAGCTGTAAACATCCATTGAAAATCGGAACATGGAATGTACGAACTATGAATCTGGGAAAACTGGAAGTTGTCAAAAATGAAATGGAACACATAAACATTGATATCTTAGGCATAAGTGGGCTGGAATAGACTGGTATTGGCCATTTTGAATCTGACAACCACATGTTTTACTATGCCAGAAATGACAAATTGAAGAGGAATGGTGTTGCAGATGTCCAGATCAGTCACGAGACACAACGCTGTCTGTGATAGGATGCATGCATCTACAGGGAAGCCTAGTTAATACCACTATTATTCAAATTTACACACTAACCACTAAAGCCAGTGAGGATGAAATAGAAAAATTCTACCAACTTCTTCAATCTGAAAATGATCAACTATACAATCAAGATGTATTGATAATTACTGGTGATTGGAATGTAAAAATTGGGAGCAAAGAGGAAGAATCAGTAGTTGGAAAATCTGGCCTTTGTGATAGACATGATGCTGGAGATTGCATGATAGAATTTTGCAAAACCAATGATTTGTTCATTTCAAATACCTTCTTTAGACAGCATACGCAATAACTATACACATGGACCTCACCAGATGGAATACATAGAAATCAACTTGACTATGTCACTGAAAAAGACAATGGAAAAGCTCCATATATCAGTGAAAACAAGGCCAGGGGCAAACTGTGGAAGAGACCATCAATTACTCATATGCAAATTCAAACTGTAGCTGAAGAAAATGAAAACAAGTCAACAAGAGCCAAAATATGACCTTGAATATATGCCACCTGAATTTAGAGATCATTTGAAGAACAGATTTAATACATTAAGCACCAAAGACCGAAGACCAGAAGAGTTGTGGGATGACATCAAGAATATCATACAGGAAGAAAGCAAAAAGTCATTGAGAAGACAAGATAGAAGGAAAAGATCAAAATGGATGTCAGAAGAGACACTGAAACTTGCTCTCCAGTGTAGAGATGCTAAAGCAAATGGAAGAAATGAGGAGGTCCAAGAGCTGAACACAAAATTTCAAAGATCTGCTCGAGAAGATAAAACTAAATATTACAACAAAATGTGCAAAGATCTGGAATCAGAAAACCAAAAAAGGAAGAACACACTCAGCATTTCTCAAGCTGGGGGAACTGAAGAAAAATTTCAAGCCTCGACTTTCGTTACTGAAAGATTCTCTGGGCAAATTATTGAATGATGCAGAAAGCATCAAGAGAAGATGGAAGGAATACACAGAGTCACTGTACCAAAAGGAAATGGTTAATGTTCAATCATTTCAAGAGGTACCATATGATCAAGAGTCAATGATACCGATGGACAAAGTCCAAGGTGCATTGAAGAAATTGACAAATAACAAGGCACCAGAAATTGATGGAGTAAAAATTGAAATCTTTCAAGAAAATGAGGCAGCACAGGAGTCACTCACTCATCTCTGCCAAGAAATTTGGAAGACAGCTATCTCGCCAACTGATTGGAAGAGATGCATATTTGTGCCCATTCCAAAGAGAGGTGACCCAATGGAATGTGGAAATCATCAGACAATTTCTTTGGTATCCCATACGAGTAAATTTTTACTAAAGGTAATAGAGACATAGCTACAATCATGCATTGACAGAGAACTTCCAGAGGCTCAAGTCAGATTCAGAAGAGGCCGAGGAACGAGAGATATCATTGCTAATGTCCAATGGATCTTGGCTGAAACCAAAGAATATCAGAAAGATGCTTACCTGTGCTTTATTGACTACACAAAGGCTTTCGATTGTGTGGATCATGACAAGCTATGGACAACATTGCAAAGTATGAGTATTCCAGAACACTTAATTGTGCTCATGAGGAATCTGTACCTGGATCAAGAAGCAGTTATTCGAACAGAACATGGGAACACTGAATGGTTTAAAATTTAAAAGGGTATGTGACAAGGTTGTATTCTTTCACCATATTTATTCAACCTGTAAATGTTTTGTTCTGCTGTGCATGAGGCCACTGTGGGTAGGCAGTGACTCGATGGCACCTAAGAACAACAACAAGAGCTATAGAAATGGGGCAAAAAGTGGGGTATTTACCAGAACATGGGCTTCAGGGACCATCAATTTTCTGTCATTTGTGTGGTGACCTGTGTGTTGCTGTCATACTGGAAGCTATGCCACCAGTATTTTAAATACCAATGGGGTCACCCATCTTGGACAGGTTTCAGCTAAGCTTCCAGACTAAAACAGACTAGGAAGAAGGAGAAGTGTACTACTTCTGAATGTTTAGCCAATTAACTCTATTAATAGCAATAGAACACTGTCAGATAGTACCAGAACACTAACTATTAAGACATGATGAATAGTTCCAGAATATTGTGTGATATAGTGCTGAAAGATGAGCCCCTCAGGTTGGAAGACACTCAAAATGTGACTGGGGAAAATCTGCCTTATTAAAATAGAATTGACCTTGATGATGCAAATGAAGTAAAGCTCTCAGGATCTTCATGTGCTGATGACCCACAATTCAAAATGAGGAGAAACAGCTGTAAATAACCATTAATAATCATAACGTGGAATTTATTAAGTACGAGTCCAGGAAATTTGGATGCTGTAAAAAATGAAATGGAATGCATAAAGATCAATATCCTAGGCATTGTTGTTATTGTTGTTAAATGCCGTTAGTTGGTTCCAACCCATAGTGACCCTGTGTAAGCTTTCCAAGGAGCAACTGGTGAGCTTGAACCACCAACCTTGTAGTTCATATGGCTTTACAGTCTGGCACATTAACCCACAACACCACACCAGGACTTGGCTCCATCCAAGGCATTAGTGTAGTGAAATAGACTGCTATTGGCCATTTTGAATCTGATAATCATATGGTTTACTATGCTGGGAATGACAACTTGAAGAGGATAAACTTCACCTTTATCACCATAAAGAACCTTGTCCCTACTACAAGGCACACACAGAATACCAAATATTATGAAAAATACACAAACAAAAGAAGACAAAATACATGATTGAGACATTCTAAAAATTAGAAACTTGTGTGCATCAAAAGATTTAACCCAAAGAGTACAAAGGGAGCCCACAGAGTGGGAAAAAATTCTTTTGTAATTACATATCAGATGAGGGACTAACTTCTAAAATCTATAGAAAACTGCAACACCTCTACAAGGAAAGGACAAATAACCCAATTAAAAAATGGGAACAGGACATGCATAGACACTTCACCAAGGAAGGCATTCAGGAAGCCAACATACATATGAAGAAATGTTCACAATCATTAGCCATTGTTGTTGTTGTTGTTGTTGTGTGCCGTGGAGTTGGTTCCGACTCACAGCGACCCTGTACAGGGTTTCCGAGGCTGTAAATCTTTACAGGAGCAGAAAGCCTCATCTTTCTCCCATGGAAGAGCTGGTAGTTTTGAACTGCTGACCTTGAAGCTTGCAGCCTGATTCGTAACCACTTTGCTACCAGAGTTCCTTAGAGAGATCTAAATAAGAACAACAATGATATATCATCTCACACCAGCAATAACAGCAAAGTTCAAAAGAAGCAGAAGACAATAAATGCTGGTGAGGATATGAAAAGACTGATATCCTCCTACACTGCTGGTGGAATGGAAAATGGTCCAACCACTCTGGAAAACAGTATGGTGCTTCCTCAGAAAATTGAAAGTAGAAACACTGTATGATCCAGCAATTCTTCTACTTGGCATATATCCACAAGAAATGCAAGCCATAACATGGGCCAATGTTCATGTTCATGTCAGCACTATTCACAATAGCAAAAAGATGGAGCTAGCCTAAGTGCCCTTTAATAGAAGAATAGATAAACAAACTTTGGTATATAGACAAGATGGAATATTCTGCTACCTTGAAGAATAACAAGGAAGCTGTAAGCCACCACATAACATGGACGAACCTTGAGGACATTATGCTGAGTGAAATTAGTCAATCATAAAAGGACAAATACTGCATAAGATCATTATTGTGAAAGCTTAAGAAAAGATACCTATACTAAAAGGAAGAAAAAAGAAAAATAAATTATTTGTTGGTTACTAGGGCGTGAGGAGGGGATAGTAGAGCACAAGGTAGGGGATAGACACCTCATAGTTCAGGTGTTGGGAAGGGCAATACACAAGAAGGGGGAGGGTGATGAAAGAACAAGGTAGATTGGGTAACACGGAGATAGGTTTGCATGGGCTAACTGGGACAGAGGTAAATAATGATGTATGTTCAACCTTAGAACAATAGGGATTGAGGTATAGACTGAATGGATAAAAGAAAGGAAATAATGTTAAGATACTTGACTGTTTTATGAATATTGGTTGCCTTTGCCTACTCCTGTAAAATAGACACTGGAGTGGGATAGAAAGGAATATCAGGAAATAAGACTACTGAAAGCTTGTAAGCCCATCTTTGGCCTATAACTGATTGGAATATCTAAAAGGGGTTCTAGAATTTTCCCAGTGAAATAGGCTTCCTGTGGAGACTTTGCAGTCTATAGGACCTTAGGTGGAATCCTGAGCCCCATCCAGAACCTTCTGAGGTGGGACATTCACACTTGAAAGGACATACAGACCAGCCTGGAAAAGCTATGGAAACAGACGATACTTCTTGAAAGAAAGACCAGCAGGAAAAATTTAAAGCAAAAATGGCAGTCTGATTGACTACTACAAGAACAAGCAAGTTGTTCACTGGGGAGCCATCAAGGCAAGCAATCAAGTCCCTTCAGGACAAATCCCCCTCAGAGACTGAAACTAAAAGGGAACACATGAGCAGGCATGTAAGCTTGCTGGCGTCCACATTGGTCTCCTAGTGAGTGGATGAGAGGGAAAGGCAGCAATGAATATATGGGCCAAGTTAGACCACGTTCCATAGACTCCTGTCAACCTGGTGATGAGAGAGACAAGAGGAGAAATTGGCTGGTCTGGAGTGTGGTAAGACCTGTAGACTCCTGAGGCCATGGACAAGGACCTAGCCACAGAGGGATGGAGCTGAGAACAAGGCACCCAGCTGATGTGAAGTGAGGGAAAATGCATAAGAACACCCAAACTTGTAGATAGTACTCATTCGACCTGGCTTTGATGGCTTGATGATCAGAACTCAGCTAGAAGAAAATAAATGATAAAGGAAACAAGTGTAAATTGCTACAGTTTGATGAACTTGACCTATACTTAGCTCAAAATATCAACTGAGAGGGAAGGAGTCTTCACATCCAAAATCAATCTTATCCCCTCTGTATAAAGGGTTAATAGGGACAGGCAACTTAGACATTGACTACCTAAAATGGGGCTAAAAAGGAACGTAGTGACTAGTTTACAAGTTTTCAAGAGGGAGTTTTGTTTCAGAGTATGTGTGTGTATGTGGGGCGAAGGGGAATTAGAATCCCCACTGAATAGTTTTCATCTTGTCCAGACAGATCTGGCAAAAGGAAATGGCAGATAAGATTCTTTTGACTCAATAGTGACTAATTATTATCATGTCTAATTGTAACTGTCACAACTGTAAAGGTAGAAGTTTTGTAACAAAAAGAGGGGACTGGTTAATCTTACAGTAAGTCCAGGAACAGAGAACCCTAGGACCATCGAGGGAAAGGAGTACAAGTAGAATGTGGAACCCTAACCAGAGAAGTAGCAACAGCAGAGATGGAGGCAGATAGGAGAGCATGGAGAGAGACAGCAGCTGAGGACTCTAGATTCATGGATAGAGAAAGGCTGTGTGCTGACAGCCAGGTGCTGGTGGCCAGGGGGCAGGCATGCAGAATGTGTCCTATGGTTGTTTAAAGGGTTATATATTCCTGAGTGTTTTTGTGTACATGCCGCCCCCCCCCCAAAAAAAAAGCCCAGAGGGAATAGAAGCAAATACCGTTGAACAATGATGCAGAGAGAAGATTGTAATCATTACAATGAAACGATGAGTGTAAAACTGATGTTCCCCCATGTAAACTAATCACTCAATTCACAATAAAAACGTTTTTAAAATTTTACATGCATGGATATTAAAAATAACAAAATAAAAAAGAAACCTGCAAGATCTATCTTGAAGTACAGTGCTATCTGTGATAGTAAAATATCCATACACATACAAAGAAAACCATGGAGAGGAGTTCTAGTAGCAGAATGGATTACAAGCTGGTCTGCTATCTCCAAGGTCAGCAGTTTGAATCTACAAGTCCCTTTCAGAGGAGAAACATGAGGACTTCTGCCCCCGTAAGGATTTATAACCTCGGAAACCCTAAGCAGGCTCACAGTGAGTCGAAACTGACTAGGTGACATACAACCACCACCACCACAAGGAAAACCAGTTAATACCACTAATATTCAAATTTATGCACAAATCACTAAAGCCAATGATGATGAAATTGAAGAATTCTAGCAATTAAGATGTATTGATAATTATTGGTAAATGAAATGTAAAGTTTGAAAACAAAGAAGAAGTATCAGTAAGTAGAAAATATAACTTTGGTGAAAGAAATGATGCTAAAGATCACATAATAAAATTTTTCAAGACTAATGACATATTGCAAAGACCTTTCTTAAACAAAATAAAAGATACACATGGACCTCATCAGATAATAATACGTAAATAATAATTGACTACATCTGTTGAAAGAGATGGTGGAAAAGCTCCATATGATTAGCCAATCAAGGCTAGGGGTAGACTGTGGAACATACCATCGATTACTCATATGCAAGTTCAGGCTGAAGATGAAGAAACTTAAAACAAGTCCACAGAGCCAAAATATGACCCTGCACATGTCCCACCAGAATTGAGAGTTAAATCTCAAGAGCAGATTAGATGTATTAGATACTAATGACCAAATGTTATATATTTGACTAAATATTAGAAGAGTTTTGGTATGACATCAAGAACATCATACAGGAAGAAAGAAAAAGGTCATTAAGAAAACAGAAAGAAAAGACTAAACTGATTATCAGAAGAGACTCTGAAACTTGCTTTCCAGAATAGAGATGCTAACGTAAATGGAAAACATGAGGAGGTGAACAGATTCCAAAGGGTGTTTCAACAAGACATAGTCAAGTATTTTAATGAAATGTGCAAAGATCTGTAGTTAGAAAATCAAATGGGAAGAACATGCTCAGCACTTCTCAAGCTGAACGAACTGAAAAAAAACAAAACAAAAAAAAATCCAAGCCTTAACTTGCAATATTGAAAGTTTCTATGGGCAAAATGTTAAATGATACAGGAAACATCAAAAGAAGATGGAAGTTACACACAGAGTCACTCAAGCAAAAAGAAAATGTTGACGTTCAAAAACTGCAAGAGGTAGTATATGATCAGGAGCCAATGGTACTGGAAGGAAGAAGTCCAAGGTGTGTTGAAGGCACTGGCAAAGAACAAGGCTCAAGGAATTGATGGAATACTTCAACACACTAATGCAGCATTGGAGGCATCCCTTCATCTATGTCAAGAAGTTTGGAAGACAGCTATCTGGCCAATTTACTAGAAAATATTCATATTTGTGTCCACTTCAAAGAGAGGTGACCCAATGAAATGTCAAAATCATTGAGCAACATCATTAATATCACATGCAAGAAAAATTTTATTTAAGATAATTTGAAAATGGCTGCAACAGTCCACTGACAGGGAACTGCCAGAGGGTCAAGCTGAATTCAGAAGAGAACAGGGAATGAAGGATATCTTTGCTGACCTCAGATGGATTTTAGCTGAAAACATAAAATACCAGAAATGTTACCTGTGCTTTTTTGACTATGCACAGTAATTAGATTGTGTAGATCATAACAACCTATGATTAACACGGCAAAGAATGGGTATTTCATAATACTTACTTGTGCTCATGAGGAATCTCTACACAGACCAAGAGGCAGTCATTTGAAAGGAGCAAGGGGATAATGAATGGTTTAAAATCAGGAAAGGTGTGCTCCTAGGTTGTATTATCTCAGCATACTTTTTGTCCTGGTGTGATGCTGTAGGATAAACATTTGATGGCGAGGGCAGTTTGAACTGCAAGGTTGATGGTTCAAACTCACCAGATGCTTGTTGGAAATTCTATAAAGGGTCATTATGAGTCAGAACCAGCTCAATGGCACTTAACAGCAGCAACATTCAAATTGTATGCTGAGTAAATAATCTGATAAACTGGATTATATGAGGAAGAATGGGGTATTAGGTTTGGAGGAAGTCTCATTAACAACCTACAATATGCAAATGACATAATCTTGCTAGCTGAAAATTAAGAGGACTTTTAATACTTACTGATGAACATCAAAAACCACAACCTTCGTTATGGGTTGCACCTCAATGTAAAGAAAACAAAAATTCTCACCATTGGACCCATGAAAAACATCATGATAAATGGAGAAAAGAGTAAAATTATGAAATAGTTTGCTTTGCTTGGATCTACTACCATCACTAATGGAAGCAGAAATTAAGAACCAAATCATGTATTGCATTAGGCAATTCTGCTATAAAGGATGCCTTTTAAAGTGGTCACACAGTTTGAGTTATAGTAAGCCTGACGGAAGCCATGGCATTTCCAATATCCTCATATACATGTAAAAGTTGGGCAATAACTAAGGAAGTTGATAGTAGAATTGATGCATTGAATTATGGTGTTGGAGAAGAGTCTTAAAAGTATGATAGATAGACTTCCAGAAGAACAAATAAATGAATTTTTGTTGGAAGATGTACAACTCGAATGCTCCTTATAAGTGAGGATGGCAAAAATTCGTCTCTCATGCTTTGGACATATTATCAGGAGGGACCAGTCCCTCGAGGAGGATATCATGTTTGGTAAAGTGGAGGATCATCAAAAAAGAGGAAGATCCCATAGAAATGATGCAGTGACAGCAGCAATGGGGGTGAAGTGTACTTTCGATTGTGAGAATGATGCAGGACTGGACACTGTTTTGTTGTGCTGTGGATAGGTTTGTTGTGAATTGATCCATCTCGATGGCACTTAACAACAATAACAACATGCTTTGGGGTCACAATCTCAAAGGGAATTATAATGATAAGGGTTTCATTCACAGAAGTACTAGAGTAACTTGATCTTTGTGTAACTTCTGGGTGGTTTTTTCTCAGTGGTGAAGTGTAGGCCTAAGTATTGAAATACCTAAGGCAGCCTTTTCATTAGATGTATCTAAGAAGCTTAACCCAGTGTCCTGGTATGGCATGGTGCTGCTGGCTAATGTGCTGGTCTATAAGGTTCATTTGAACTAAAAGGTCGTTGGTTCAAGCTCACCAGCTGCTCATCAGAAACACTATACAGGTAACTATGTATCAAAACTGACTTGTCAGCACTTAACAACAAGAATTTTAACCTAGACATAAGCAAAAACAATCTGGAAAAACGGGGATACACTGAACTTCATGATGGACATGATTAAGGTCACTGAGCTGTGCAATGGAATATTGTTGATACAGTAAATGTTTCCTCACCTTTATACGAACCACAATTAATAATAGGGGGATGAAGGAGCTCTGGTAGCGTAGTGGTTACGAATCAAGCTGCTAACCTTACAGTCGGCCGTTCCAAACTACCAGCTATTTCGTGGGAGAATGATGAAGCTTTTTGCTCCCGTAAAGATTTGTAGCCTCGGAAACCCTGTGCAGGGTCGCTATGAATCCGAACCGACTCCACGGCACTTAACAACAACAATAATAGGGGGATGAGAGAAGAGCGCTATGTAGTTCTTTAAAGGAAAAAAGGATATTCAACAGCCTTGTCATAAGACAGACTAATTTTAATGTTTAGCATGATATTTATCAGCCTGGTCATCAGACAAATTAATTTTAGCTTTTGACTTAATCTGTCTTCACTTACTTAAAAGGTTACTGTTCCCTAGTACCTATTAGTGCCAGATAAGGATAATAATAAAAGCTAATATTTGCTGTGTGCCTTTTAAATGCCAGGATAGTCTTAGGAGGTGTGGATAAAGATGAGACTACAAGGAGGTTAAGTAACTTTCCCTAGGTTAACTAAAATTCCCTAGGAGAAGATGTTAATAGTGTTTTTTGAAGCAGGTTACATGGGGAACACATTTTTTACTATATAAATATGAACCATAAAAGTGCTGAAAAAGCCAGTGTGGTTCTAATATCCTGTACATATCCCCAATCTGGTCCCTGCTTGCAATAGTGACATCTGTGGCTTTCATGAAATACTATAATCTGGCAGTGTAGATAACTGGAGGAGGTAATTAAATGGTATTGCTACTTGTAACTGAATTAAGTTTTGATGCTACGTCTCAGGAGAGAGTAGGATTTAATTGAAGTTGCAATAGAATGACAGTGCCTAACAGTCTTTTGAAACTAGTAAGAAAGGTCATTGTCACAGTAAGCAAATAGATTTTAAAATTACTTCTAATTCCATGTTGTTCTCTGTATTTGTGTGTATAGATTTTTTTCTCTCCATTTTGAGCCTCATAATACTGAAAATAATAGCAGAAAATACTTATTTTATTAAAATGGAGCTTGATTTATAATTATTGTCATCTTGTTTGTTACCTGGCAGTGCACTTAGCTAAGTTCAAATGGATCTAAAGCTTTGAAAACTGACAGAAGAATCCTGAAACTGTCCAGAAGTATCAATTGCATTGTATGTGGGAACCAATTAGCTATAAATTCAGGAACCCACCAGCTGCTCCTCAGAAACCCTATACAGGGTCACTATGAATTGGAACCGACTAGACTGTAGTTAAAGGAGCTCTGGTAGTATAGTGGTTACAAATCAAGCTGTGAGCCACCAGGTCAGCAATTCTAAACTACCAGCTGTTCTGCAGGAGAAAGATGAGGCTTTCTGCTCCCGCAAAGATTTACAGCCTCAGAAACCCTGTACAAGGTTGCTATGAGTCAGAACCAACTCCACGGCACATAACTATAACTTAACGACAGCAATATGGGTAGGTTTAGGGGTGAGTACAGGAAAATGGCTATGATGATAGGGTTGTGATTATCCCAGTTATTCAAGTAATTCAGCCCGTTATTTAGGGTATATTGTTGTTGTTGTTAAGTGTTAAGTCTCCTCTGACTCATAGCAACCCCAATATAGGGTTTCAGATGAGCAGCTGGTGAATTTGAACCATTTACCTTGCAGTCCAGTGCTTACCCTAAAGCATCACACCAGGACTCCTCTTAAGGGTATATGATAAAATAAATTTCAGTTCTCCATCATCATTACTGTTTTTGTAGCTATTTCTCTTCATCTCAAGCTCACTGTTCTCATATCTAGATCCTTCATTTCAGGATAACATAACTGAAATCGTTCTTTGTTTGTTAAACCAAGGCCGTTGCCATGGAAATAGTATGTTATAAAATAAGCATCATAAGTTGAATCCAGATTCAAGAAGGGACAAATGGATCAGGTATGATAGAGTATGCTTATTTGAATAAACAATAGCCTTGTTAATCACATATACTACACACACAAATGTCAAGGTTATTAACTGAGAAAACAGAAAGAAAAATGAACATAGAGCTTTATGTCATTATTTGTAGAATTTAAATATTGCACTTCAAGTAGGTATTTTAACAAAAAGGAGTTAGGGGCTATCTAACTCTCCCACAAATCTTTGATTATGAGTGACTTTTCTATATCTCTGCATTGCATCCAATGACACTCTTTGAATTCCAGAACAATTATTGGTATGCTGGATGTGTATGTAATGTTTTTTCTCTTTGTGTGTTTTAATCAGTCTATAAAGACTGTGTGTGAAAAGTGTTGGGTAGATTTTATTTCATGCATTTTACCATACATTTCTGAATTTGTAGTAGCTGATGTTTTATTTTTAAATAGTTCCTATTGTGCATTGAGTGATAGTTCATATGGGAGAACATCAGTTTTGCACTCACCCTTTTATATCTTGTATCACTGCAATGATTAAAAGCCCCTCCATGTATCACCATTCAACAGTATTTACTTTTATTCCCTCTGCTTATTTTGTTTGTTTCATGTACACAAAAACACTCAGAAATATATAATAATTTAAGTAACCAAAGGGCACATTCTGCAACCTTGCCTTTTGGCTGCCAGCACTCAGTCAGTCTTTCTCTTTCCATGAGTCTAGAGTCCTCAGCTGCTCTCTCTCTGCATGTCCTTATCTCTGTCTCCATCTCTGGTATCACTACTTCTCTGGATAGGGTCCCACATTCTGCTCATGCTCTTCTCCTTTGATGGTCCTAGGGTCCTCTGTACCTGGACTGTAAGATTAACTATTCTCCCCTTTTTGTTCTAGAACTTCTAATTTGACAGTTGTGACAGTTGTAATTGTTGTTGTTGTCAGGTGCCATCGAGTCGGAACCGACTCATAGCGACTCCATGCACAGCAGAACGAAACAATGTTCG
>NW_006408519.1:15412791-15416677 GCF_000296735.1 Chrysochloris asiatica | reverse complement strand
GTATTCCTTCCATCTTTTCTTGATGCATTCTGCATCATTCAATAATTTGCCCAGTGAATCTTTCAATAGCGAAAGTCGAGGCTTGAATTTTTTCTTCATTAGTCATGATAATAATTACTCAATACTGAATCATAAGAATCTTATCCCCATCTCTTCACCAGACCCATGTAGATAAGAGGAAAACTATTCAGTGGGGACTCTATATTTCCCCGCATACTCTTTTTATTTAAGTTTTTATTGTGAATGGAGTGAAAGTTTACAGGGAAAATCATCAAATTTGCAGTCAACAAATCATATACTTTGTTTAATTACAATGATTATAATCCCCTCTATGTACCATCAGTAAACAGTATTCTCTCTATTCATTCATTTTAGCTTTTTTTTTTTTTTTTTTTAACAGTCATATATAATAATTTACACCACCAAAGGTCACATTCTGCAAGTCTGCCTCCTGGCCATGAGCTCTCAGTCCCTCTCTTTTCATGAATCTAGAGTCCTCAGCTGCTCCCTCTTTCCCTGTTCCCATCTCTGCCTCCAACTCTGATGTACCTGCTTCTCTGGATAAGGTCCCGTATTCCACTTGTGGTTTTCTCCCTTGATGGCCCTTAGGGTCCTCTGTTTCTGGACTGTAAGATTAACTACTCCGCAGTTTTTGTTACAAAACTTCTACCTTTACAATTGTGACAGTCGCAATTAGTCATGATAACAATTACTCACTATTGAATCATAAGAATATTATTCCCATCCCTTTTTACCAGACCCATCTAGATAAAATAAAAACTATTCATTGGGGACTCTATCTTCCCCCACACAGTCTGAAACTAAACTCCCTCTTAAAAACTTGTAAGCTAGTCACTTTATGCCTTTATATCCCCTTCATTTTAGGTAGCCAGCATCTAAGTTGCCCGTCCCTATCAACCCTATATCAGAGGGGATAGGAATGATAATTGATGTGAAGACTCCTCTCTCAGTTGGTATTTTGAGCTACTACATCCATAGGATAGGTCAAGTTCATGAAATTGTAGCAATTTACACTTGTTTCCTTTATCAAATTTCATTATCTTCCTCTATTTTAGTTCTGATCATCAAGCCATCAAGGTTATGTCAATTGGGTTCTATCTGCAAGTTTGGGCATTCTTGTGCATCATCCCTTGCTTCATATTAGCTGGTGGTTTACTCTCGGCTCTGATCCTCAGTGGCTTGGTCTTTCCTTGTCCATGGGCTTAGGGTACCTCGGGTCTCACCATACTTCAGACCAACCAGATCTTCCTCTTCTCTCTCTCATCTCTAGATCAATGGGAGTCTATAGAATGTGGTCAAACTCAACCCATATATTCATTGCTGCATTTCCCACTCTTCCACTCACTAGTAGACCAATGTAGTCACCAGCAAGCTTACATGCCTACATGTGTGTTCCCTTAGAGTTTCAATCTTGAATGGGGGGTTTGTCCTGAAGGGACTTGATTACTTGCAGTGATGGCTCCCTGGTGAACGACTTGCTTGCTCTTATAGTAGCCAATCAGACTGATGTTTTGTTTTAGATTTTTGCTGGTAGTCTTTCTTTTAAGAAGTATCTTCTATTCTTCTAGCTGCTCCAGGCTGGTCTGCATGTCCTTTCAAGTGGGAATGTTTCACCTCAGAAGGTTCTGAATGAGGATCAGGATTCCACCTAAGGTCCTATACACTGCAAAAAGGGTAGTTCATTGGGCAAGTTCTGAACCCCTTTTAGGTATCCCAATCAGTTATAGGCTGAAGATGGGCTTACAAGTTGTCTGTAGTCATGTTTCCCAATATTCCTTTCTATCCCACTCAAGTGTCTATTTTACAATAGTAGGCAAGGGAAAACAACATTAATAAGGCAGTCAACATCTTAACATTATTTCCCATATTTTACTCATTCAGAGTATGCCTTGATCCCTGTGTCACAGAGCCCTGTTATTCCAAGGTTAAGCATACATCACTATTTACCTTTGTCTATTTAGCCCATGCAAACCTGCCTCAGTGTTCCCCTATCTACCATGTTCTTCTATCCCTTTCCCCTTCTTGTGTATTGCCCTTCTCAATACCCAAATGATGCTGTATCTATCCCCTAATCTGTGCTCTACCATCTCCTACCTGCCACACCTTGTAGCCAACAAAGAAATAGTTTTTTCTTTCTTTTAGTATGGGTATCTTTTCTTAAGCTTCATATTTTTAATGTTTCCATGTTCTTCTTGGATTTTCCCTTTTTTGGTATGTTGTGAATATTAGTTTTATTAAAATTTTTCCTCCATTTAAAAACATATATTTTACCCTGCAAACTACATGATCTCTTCATCACCTGGATTTCTGTTCCTATATTTTGTCTTTGTTCACATTGCAATTGTTTTGATCATAGACTGACCTCCCAGGTCCTCTGAATTCATTCTTGTGGTTATGTTCTATTCTGGACTTTTCCATCAGTCTATTAAGTTCTAGGAGGTGTTTCCATGCCTGTCAATCTCTGGTTGTTGTCTGTTCTTATTGGATCTTAATCCAAAGAACTCTGTTCAGGATGTTTTGAAGCACTGGGTTGGCTTTGATGAAGTCCCTTATTTGTGTTTATCCTGGAATGTTATTATTACACCATTGCATTTGATTGACAGACAGCTTTGCTGGGTAGATAATTTTTGGTTGGCTGTTTTTTTTTTCTTTCAGGGTTTTATATATGTCTCCCCATTGCCTTCTTGCCTGCATGGTTTCTGCTGAGAGATCAGAGCTTAATCATATTTGCTTTCCTTTGTATGTAACACTTCTCTTTTCCATAGCTGCTTTCAGGATTCCCTCCTTGTCTTTGATTTTGGAAAGCTTATGATATGTCTTGGTGATTTTCTTTTGGGGATCTATTCTTCCTGAGGTTTGTTGAGCTTCTTGAATGCTTATCTTTTTTTTTTTCAGGATGTTAGGGAAATTTTCTTCCATCAGCTCTTCAGCTATCTCCGTTGTGGTTTTGTATGATTCTTCCTGTTCCGGAATTCCAATAATTCTCAAGTAATTCCTCTTTATGATGTCCAACATGAATCTTAGGCTTTCTTCAGATTTTTTTTATCCTGTTTTTCTGCTTGCTCTTCTATCTTACCAGTACAAATTGAGAGATTTGTATTCCAGCTTGCTGGTTCTAGCTTCCATCTCTTCAATTCTATTCCTATGCCCTTCCAGTGTATTTTCCATTTCTGATATTTTATTATTAATTGTTTGCACCTCTTTTTGCAGGTTTTGAATTGTTTCCAATGATATTTCCATTTTATTTGATTGCTCCTGTAGCACTTTCTTGACTTCTAATTTTTTGCAACTGCTTTGTATAGCATTTGGATGCACCTCAATATCATTCTCCAGAATGCCTTTGCAGGCAGTTTCAAAGCCTGACTCCTTCTAATGGGAAATATAGGTCTACCTCCAGCTCATTTGGTTCAGCTACTCTCTCTTGTTGCTGGATATGTGACAAAATCTTGGACTGTCTTTTGGGCATCTTCAGTAATTAGATGTGTTTTCAATAATTAGATGAATATATATTGATGTATTATTAAGCTTTCTGATTGTCTCCAGGTAGATGTGATCAGAAGATGGGCTTCCCTTTACACTTTTCTTATTACTCAATTCAGAGTAACTGTAGTAGATGTTGTCTGTCTGTCTCTTGTATAGCAGCTGGTATTGGCTCTTGCCTGGATGGTGGGATTTTATAGGATGTGATTATGATTATAGCTTGGCTATATGACCACAATTGTTGTCTCTTTTTGGGTAAAGTAGGTATAGAAAGAACCTACTAACGTAAAAGGGGAACCAAAAAATAAATAAATAACAAAAAATAAAACCACAACAGCAAAAACAAAACAAAACAAAAAACAGACTGGATACTACAGTCTATAAT
>NW_006408519.1:15394299-15412691 GCF_000296735.1 Chrysochloris asiatica | reverse complement strand
AGCTGTTCTGAGAGACCATTCCATTTTATGCAGTTCTCATTGACCCCTCAGGTTTCATAGATTCTGTGTGCTGTGGTTTTTGCTGAGCAGATCCATGAACGTGCATAGTAGAACCCTCCAAGGCTGGGGGTGGGGCATACACTTGCTCAGGCACCCCTCTTGTCACCAGAGTGGAGGTACACAGACAGTGAGAGACCAATGAACAGGAAAAAATGTTCACACCTTCATCTCCAACGATTGGTCAGACTTCTGTGGTCCGAGAGCTCCTCTGATCCTGTTCCAGCCTAGTCACGCCCAGGATGGCTACTCTGGAACCCACTGGCAGCTGCAGATCATAAAATGCTACTTTTCCTGCATCTGCTGCAAATTTCACTAGCAGTAAGCCTTTGATCTTTCTACATATCCCTTCATATGTAGTTCAGAGTTCCAGGACTGTCTCTGAACCTGCTTCATCTGCTATTCTGTGTTATTACTATTGGAGGTCTACACCATGCTCCTCCCTAATCTGTCATCAGACCCTGCTGCAAATAAAGTTACTGATGTTTTATTTTGTTTGGCTGCAGAATAATGTAGTTACAGTGGTAAAATATAACTTTTTTCTTGTCATATAAAATTGAAATGTGGACTGAATCTCATCACTATTTTCTATGAGAAAATTCTAGGTTTTGTTTTGGAAGATTTTTGTTTCTAATTTTTCCCTACATTTACAATTTATTTTTTGATAATGCAAAATAATCTCCCACTTGTTTAGGCATGGTATTTCAGATAACTTGATTTACTTTCCTTGTATAAAACATTATGCTGCAACTCAACATCATATAATTTCCCAGGTTATATCAGTTTTATTGTTGTGATATTTGTAATCAAACTCCACAAGTCATGTAATAGAATTGGGACATCACCTTATCAAGGATTCCTTTATTCATTTGACATATTTATTGTCTATTTCATAGAGGAAAGTAAAACAGAAATACTTTCTTCTTCTATACAAGAATAAAGAAAGTTTACCTGGTGAATTTTTGTAAGATTACTAATCTTCTACTTCTTAATAACAACCTTTTCTTCTTTCCCATGCCCCCTAATGAGCCCCCTCAAACAAGGAAATAAGATCACTGAGAAATGGAGGTATGATCATGATTGACACTGTGCTTAAATAAAAAGTCTGGAGCCACTGATGTAGACAACAGTGTTATAGCAAAATTTCTTGTAGTTCAAATTTTCCTTAACCTTTGGAAAACCATATTTTTATAGACTTACTTCTCAGATACAATTTCAAGGATGTCATTATTTTTATAGACTTACTTCTCAGATACAATTTCAAGGATGTCATTATTGACTTTATTATTTATTTATTTATGTATGTATGTATGTATGTATGTCCTGATTGCCTCCCTGAAACATCATCTTATTTCATTCAGTGGTCTGCCTTTCTAACAAAAGTAAAATCAAAGTAATGAATGTACTAAGAAATACCTCAAAAGAATCAAATTGGAATAAAGATGACATGGGAAATTTTGAGACTTAATGAACATCAAAAGATTTATGTTAGTTTTTTTTTTTTTTTTTTTTTAAGTATCCTAGATAGGGAAATCATATCTTTAAATAATTTTCAAATACTTCTTAGACTTTTAGTAGTCTGCGAAAAGCTGTAAAGGAGTCAAAAGTAAAATACAATTGTTGAGAACTTCTTACGTATGGAACTCTGACTGGTACTTGCTCCTCAAAATAGGTTTATTAAGTAGGTGTTAATATCTTCCTTTACCATATTGAGAAAGCAAAGTTCAGAAAGTTGAAATGAATCATGTAAGCAGTAAGTGTCATGCAAGTAGCAAGTTGTTGTTGCTGTTAAATACCCTCAATTCCGTCCCCACCCATATCCACCCTGAATAGGGTTTCCTAGGTGTGACTGGTGAGCTTGAACCACCACACTGACAATTCAAACCAACTTTGGAGTCCAGTGCATTGACCCACAGTGCCACAACAGGACTCAAAGTAGTAAGTGATATATAGATTTGTCTTGTTGTTTAAAGCCCCTAGTCCAGGTTGTAGCAACATGGTCATTTTTCCAGTATGTTATCAGGAGGGACTAGTGCCTGGAAAAGGGCATCATGCTTAGAAAAGTGGAGGGTCAGCAAAAAGATGGAAGATCCTCGATGAGATGGACTGACACAGTGGGAGCAACAACAGGATCCAGCATAACAATTGTGAGGATAAATGTTTCCTTCTATTGTACATAAGGTCACCTTTAGTTGGTACCAACTCAATGGCACCTAACAACAAAAATAAAAAAGGATTATCCAGACAAAAGTAGAAATTCAAGTCAAAGAATTATTTTAAATGCACTGAGCCAAGAAGGAAGGCCTAGTAGCACAGTGGGCAGAGGGTTCAGACTGTTAACAGCAAGTTCAGTGGTTCAAACACACAAGCCACTCTGTAGAAGCAAGGTGAAACAGTCAGCTTCTATAAAGACGTACAGCCATGGAAACACTAGGAAGCGTTCTACTCTCCTATATGGCCATTCTGAGTCAGAATTGACTCACAGGCTGTGGGTTTGGATTTGGAAATCCAAAAGAACTGAGTTTGAGTTAACTTTCTGTTAGTTGCTATTGAGTAGAAACCAACTTATTATGGCGCCATTCATTGTAAAACAAAATATTAGCTGGTCCTGTTCCATCTCCATGATCCATTGCAGATCTGAACACTATGATTCACAGGGTTTTCATTGCCTGATTTTCCAAAATAGCTCAATAGACCTTTCCTCGTCCATCTTTGTCTGGAAGTTCCACTGAAACCTGTTCAACATCAGAGCAATACACACTTTCCACTGACAGAAGGGTCATAACTGCACATGAGGTACATTGGCCAGAAATCAAACTCTGCTCTCCTGAATGCTAGGCAAAAATTCTCATAAATAGATTTGTAGTGTTTGCAAGCATAATCACAGAGTGGTTTCAGTGTTGATATTCTTTTCTAGGATACTGGTAAAGTCTTTAGGAAGGTGTAACTTCAGATAATGCCTTACTCTACCCTAGATTTCCATATTTCTTTATGGTCTTTGCTCTTTGTTGTCAATCCACATTATCTCTCTCTGTACCGTCATGATGGTTCAAACTGTACTACTTGCTAGTGGAAGAGGATCCAGATTTTGTGGTGCTTAAAACTCAAATAATTTGGGGCCTCTATGTGCAAAGAGTGGAGTCCTGGTGTGGTGCTGTGGGCTAATGAGTCAGATGACAAAGTCATTTGAGCTGCAAGGTCGGTAGTTCAAGCTCACTAGCTGCTCCTTTGAAACCCTATACACAGTTGCTATGGGTCTGAATCGACTCAATAGCAATTAACAATAGCAACAATATGTGCAAAGAGGTATCCTGGCATGGCACTGTGTGTTAATGTGCTAGAACTACAATATCAATTTGAACCATAATATTGACAGTTCAAGCTCACCAGCCACTTTTTGGAAACACTATACAGGGTCGCTATGGGTTGGAACCAACTGACAGCACTTAATAACAATGTGCAAAGAAGGGACCACTGAACTATGAGCCACAAGGTCCAAGGTTTGAGCCCTCCGATTGCTCCATAGAAGTAAGATGAGGCTTTCTGTTCCCGCAATGGTTTAATGTTTCAGAAACCAATGCAGGGTTGCTAGGAGTCAGAACCAACTCCATGACAATTAACAACAACAATGTACAAAGAAGAATAAAAAATAAGGCATGAATGCAAAATTAGGCTAAGACTTTAGAGGGAACCTATGTGTGTATGGACAATCTCTTTGCTATCTCAAGTGAGCAAAGTTTTGCTAAAGGTAATACAGAAACGGCTACAAGCATACATTGACAGAGAACTTCCAGAGCTGGATTCAGAAGAGACCGTGGAATGAGAGATATCATTGCTGATGTCCGATGGATCTTGGCTGAAAGCAGAGAATATCAGAAGGATGTTTACCTGTGCTTTATTGACTATGCAAAGACTTTCGATTGTGTGGATCATGACAAGCTATGGACAACATTGAGAAGTATGAGTATTCCAGAACACTTAAGTGTACTTCTAAGAAATCTGTACCTAGACCAAGAAGCAGTTGTTCGAACAGAACATGGGAACACTGAATGTTTTAAAATTGGGAAAGGTGTGAGACAGGGTTGTATTCTTTCACCATACTTATTCAACCTGTATGCTGAGCAAATAATACGAGAAGCTGGGTTCTATGAAGAAAAACGTGGCATCAGGATTGGAGGAAGACTCATTAACAACCTGCGATATGCAGATGATACAACGTTGCTTGCTGAAAGTGAAGAGGACTTGAAACATTTACTTATGAAGATTAAAGAGCACAGCCTTCGATATGGATTGCATCTGAATGTCAAGAAAACAAAAATCCTCACCACTGGACCAATAAACAACATTGTTATCAATGGAGAAAAGATTGAAGTTGTCAAGGACTTCATTCTTCTTGGATCAACTATCAACACTCGCGGAAGTAGCAATCAAGAGATCAGACGACGTATTGCACTGGGCAAATCTGCTGCACAGGAACTTTTTAAAATATTGAAGAGCAGAGATGTCAGCTTGAGGACTAAGGTGCGCCTGACCCAGGCCATTGTGTTTTCAATAGCCTCATATGGATGTGAAAGCTGGACAGTGAATAAGGAGGATCGTAGAAGAATTGATGCCTTTGAGTTGTGGTGGTGGAGGAGAATACTGAAAGTGCCATGGACTGCCAAAAGAACCAATAGATCTGTTTTGGAAGAAGTGCAGCCAGAGTGTTCATTGGAGGCCAGGATGGCTAAGCTTCATCTCTCATACTTGGACATATTGTCCGGAGGAAACAATCATTGGAGAAGGATGTCATGCTGGGTAAGGTGGAGGGTCAGAGGAAAAGAGGAAGACCCCCAATGAGATGGATCGGCCAGGTGGCATCATTGATGGACTCAAGTGTGGCAGCGGTAGTGAGGTTGGCCCAGGATCAGACATTGTTTTGTTCTGCTGTGCATGGGGTCGCTATGAGTTGGTTCTGACTCGATGGCATCTGACAACAACGACAACATGAGTGTATGGAGCCGGAAGCTAAGTTCCATTGGTAAATCTGGCTCAGGAAGGTATCTGCTGATATTTTGATTACAGAAAAGTTGCAGTTTTACCTTTTGCAAAAGCAAAACATCGATCATTAAAATATAAGTGTTCTTTCCCGGCTAGGGATCAAAAGTCATATATTTATGCGTCTTTGTATTTTTGTTCTCAATTGCTATTTCTCAATTTAACTGGAGACCTAGAAGAAATGGAAATCTTCTATGGAATTCCTTTGCAATTGAAAGCTTTCTAGTCTCAAAAAAACATTCTTTGATCATCTGATTCTTATTATATGCCATGATTATAGGCAGAAAAAAGTATCTTCGAACTGAGGTGTTTTTTATTTTCTTGTTGTTACTGGTTTTCACTTGAATTACTGCTGTTTTATCACTTCAAGATCTCTATTATGACTTCAAGCTAAGGTACAAAGACTTTAAATCTTTAAATCTAATTTTAAGTGGACCTGAATTTTAAGTACTATCTTACTACTTACTAGTTAAGTGGCCTTGAACAAAATCACTTACATAAACTAACCTTAATAATTTATCTTTCATATATGGAGTTGTGGGGTGGTGCTATAGGGTAAGCACTAGAGCACAAGGTCATTTTGAACCACATGGTCAGTGGTTCAAACACACTAACCGCTCCTCACAAACCCTCTACAGGGTTGCTGTGAGTCAGAAATGATTCAACTGAACTTAACAACATCAACAACAATAGGTGTATACTCCAAAATATATTGTAAAATAAAATTGTGTGGGAAAGTATGTTGTAAAATAAAAGAACACGTAAATTTCATTGTAAAAATTGACAGTTCCCACAGAGCTAGTTGCAGTTCTATTAAACTGCCTTATAGTGGAAGGAAAAAGAAAAGCTAAAATAAAAATTTTCCCTTAAAAAACAAGGTTTGCCCATTTGTTTCTGGTAAATCCTCTGTCTTAAGAGGGAGGACAAAGTACTGATCCTCCTAACCCCACCGAGAACTGTCATCATGTATGTTGAAGAAAGGCTACAACTTAAAGGCCAAGAAATGGCTTGTTAAATACATACATATATATAAATAAGTGTACTGATGACTTCTTCTTCCATGAATCATTTATTATTCTGGACTTAGAATAGAAATTAATTCCCAGTGTATACTGGAACAGATGGTAAAACCTATCCATTAAAATCAAGTAGGTAATAAAGAACTGGTATGGTCCTAAAATTTGACTCTTAAAATGCCAGAGGAAGATAGGTTTTTTGCATGTCTCTGGCTACAGAATTTCTTTTTTGTTTTTAAACATATTTTGAAGTTTATAGTTTTTAACCTTCAAGAATCAATGGGGAATGTGTCCTTTTAATAACAGAAGAGAGACTCTTTATTCTGAGAGATAATTACAGATTTGAAATTGCTGTGTGCTTTACTAATGAGCCTGAATATTTTTAGCTATTGCAGGTTGTTTTCTCTTAGGCATATTTACATGTAATCTACCCCAAATTACAAAAAAAAAAACTTGACTTGTGCTTTAAAGACTACTGCATGACCTCTCCCATTTCACTTTAATAATGGTTTGGGCAATAAGTATGCATTTTATAGAAATGGTAAATATTTTTAATGTGGAAAAAAGATAAAACGATCTGGTTTCCAGTATAGCATAGGTGATAATGTTTGCTTAAATAAGGAAAACACATTTAATATCAATAGTTTGTTCTCCTTGTGCTGAAACCTAGAAAAACAAGTTTATATACATTAATGGTGTGGCACTGTAAGATAAGCACTGGACAGTAAACCACAAGGTTTACAATTCAAACCACCAGCTGCTCTTTGGTATCCCTATACAGGGTCTCTCTGAGTCAGACTTGATGGCACTTAACAACAGCTCTTCACCTAACTACACATAGAACTTTGTTGTGAATATTTTGTGCATATATGACTCTCAGTTGTCTTCAGGAAGACAAGCCTATGCAGCCTGTGCCCTGATGGGCTTACACATTTCTATGTAGGCCACATAGGTGAAGCTTGTGTGTGTGGTTTGTCCTGACTCTTGGTAGATGCAATTGGATTCCTTCCAGAGTAAGTAGTCTCATTAGGAACCATCACAAGTCTGCTTCAGTTAAACAGAGGGTTTTCCAACTCTTTGCTCTTAGGGTATAGCTGCAAACATCTGTGTAAGTCTTTAAATCTGCTTGATTATAATTTAGACTTAGCTTCACAAAGGTAGAGTGATCTATTGGTCATACTATCATTGATTTGGTGTCACTCTGTAGGACATCACTGTGTTGATCTGTTTTTTCTTATCTTAATCCATTTGGGCATGTTGTCTTCCTAACTTTGATATCTACAAGTCAATCTATTAGCTGCAGTACTGACCTTTGTGGTTTTGGTAGCCATTACAGTGCTGGTTAATGACTATTTATCCAATGCCAGTGTCACATTTCATTAATGCATGTTGTGAATTCAAGCACTGAATAAATGTCTGTAGTATTTTTTATCTTATAGAATGTTATATAATAGAAGGAACATAATTTTCATAATCCTCCCATTTTAAGGTATATAAATTGATGTCATTGAACATGCATTTTCATATCTGTAAAATAAAAACACCTATATCATAGATAAAGATAAAAAGAGCAGATAAAAGATATAATTTGTTGAATGCTTATCAGTTACAGGATTCTGTTCCAAATACAGATTGAATACTTAAACAACATTGAATTTTTCATTGAGTTTTCATAAGTAGAGGCTACATGTTGACAACAGGTAATCAGACTCTAGAATGCTTACTTTTATATGTTATACAGTTATATGTTATTCTTCTAGTTGATGAATATCATCAGCCAAAACAAGGCCAGGGACAGACTGTGGGACAGACCACCATTTGCTTGTATGCAAGTTCAAGCAATAGCTGAAGAAAATTAAAACAAGTCCACAAAAACCAAAATATAATCTTGAACATATCCTATCTGAATTTAGAGATTATCTTAAGCACATATTTGATGCATTCAACAATAATGACCAAAGACCAGAAGAGTTGTGGGATGACATCAGAATATCATACAAGAAGAAAGCAAAAGGTCATTAAGAAGACAAAAAAAAAAAGGAAAAGACCAAAATAGATGTCAGAAGAAACTCTGAAACTTGCCTAAAACAAATGGAAGACATGAAGAGGAAAAGAACTGAACAGAAAATTTTGAACAGCAGCTTGAGAAGACAAAGTCAAGTACTATAAGGAAGAGCTGTGAGTATCTATTGTTTAAGGAATTGTAAAATTAGAGAAGAATATTGAAAGTACCATGAACTACCAGAAGAGCAAGCAAATTGGTGTTGGAAGAAATGTAGCAGAACGCTCCTTAGAAGCCATATGGTAGCAAGACTTTGTCTTTCTTATTTCAGATATGATATCAGGAGGGAATAGTCTCTGGAGAAGGACATCAGAATTGGAGAGTCATCAACAACCTGTGATATAACAATTACATTACCTTGCTTGCTGAAAGTGAAGAGAACTTGAAATATTTACTGATGAAGATCAAAGACTATAGCCTTCAGTATGAATTTCGCCTCAATGTAAAGAAAGCAAAAATCCTCACATTTGGACCAATAAATAACATGATACATGGAGAAAAGATTGAAGTTGTCAAAGACTTCATTTAGCTTGGATCCACAGTCAACACTCATGGAAGACTCTGGATCGACACAGCAGTGGCAGCAATGGTCACAAACAGAACACCAGTTGTGTGGATAGTGCAGCCTGGGCAGTGTTTTGTTCTGTTGTACATAGGGTTGCTATGAGTCATAACTGACTTGATGACACTTAACAACAGTTAATGAAAGTGAAGTTTCTATACCCAAAGTTTGGTAGCCAATGCTTACGGAAATAGCTGCTTCAAAAATTAAAAAAATGGAAATGAGTTTTCTTTCTTCAATTCCAGAGATAACAAGGCTTTAGTGCCTTCTGGTGAAAACAAGAGTGAACATGCAATTCACCTGAGTCTTATTTTTTTGTATATTGTTGTTGTTGTTGTTGTGTGTTGTCGGGTCAGTTCCGACCCATAGCAACCTTATATAGGGTTTCTGAGGATTGACTGGTGAGCTTGAACCACCAACCTTGCCAATCAAATTGACTTTGCTGTCCAGCACATTAATCAGTAGTGCCACACCAGAACTCCTTGTATAGATGGGATTTATAGAATACAGTGTTACTATTCTCATTGTTCCTCCACTTGATATATTTTGGCTATAGTAGTGTAACCATAAAGAGCCCAAATAGCAAAATGGTTAAGGTCATAGCTGCTAACTGAAAGGGCAGTAGTTCAAACTCGCCAGCAGTTCCGTGGAAGGAAACATTTGGCAACCTGCTACCATAAAGGTCGCTGTCCAGGGACCCTATACAGCTGTTCTACTCTGTCAGTGTCTGTATGAATTTAATTAGATTCGATGGCCTGCAACAACAGAATCACTAGATCTAGGGTTAGTGGATACATATCAACAACATTGCCCTAAAATATCAGGACATTTTTTCACTACCAATATATGATTTATATTTTTTGCTTTCTTTAAGAGTTGCCTTTGCTATTAGTAATTACATTATTGGTTAAATTTTATCAATGTAGACACATTTTCCAATGTGTCTAAAAGTCTTGTATTTGACTTTTTTCTTCAAGTTAAGGAAGCTTTCTGCATGGTTGTAGGTACCAATTAATTTGTTCTTTGAACTATTTAGAATGATCAACAAATGCTCAATTAAAATGTACAGGGTCAGTAACTTCATGAGTACTTCTATGGGTATTTAAAAATACATTTCAGGAGACTTTTTCAGGTCCTTTTGGTAAATTAAACCTTGATGTCAAAAACCCTTATTTGTTCAGCTTTTATCAAATGCTGTATTGTCATGGCTTAAAACTCCTAAATTAATCTCATCTACCATGGATTCTGACAGTTCAAGTCTATGTGTTTTTAGATAGAAATTGGTTTGCTATATTATGTGTGATCCAAGTGCCAAAAAATTTGTCTTTATTGTTCTTAAATATCAATTTAGTTCTTTTTATCAGGAAATACAAGATTTTTTGTTAATTTAATTTTTTGTAGGTTATTGTAAAACAAACAGTGTTCTGGTAGCGTAGTGGTTACGAATTGGGTTGCGAACCTTATGGTCAGTGGTTCGAAACTACCAGCCGCTCCGCGGGAGAAAGATGAGGCTTTCTACTCCCGTAAAGATTTACACCCTCGGAAACCCTGTACAGGGTCGCTATGGGTCGGAACCGACTCGACAGCACTTAACAACAACAACAACAACATTGTAAAACAAACAATTATTTTTCAGGATTAGTCAAAAATAAATAATTCAAGAGCAATTTAAGATATTAAAAATTACAATGATCCTAACTATCAATATATTGTATTACAGCACACTTTATGAAGCGTAAGTTTGGTGATTCAAGCTCACCAGTCACTCCTTGGAAACCCTAACAGGGTCACTGTGAGTGGAAACTTACTAAAGGTCACTTAGCAATAATAAAACATTGAGGTTTTAATAGAATGTTATGCTGTAAAAAGAAACCTTGTGGTGCAGTGGGCTGTTAACTGCAAGGAAAACAGTTTGAACCCATCAGCAACTTCAAGAGAGAAAGATGAGCCTTTCTGCTCTGGTAAAGATTTGCATCCTTGGGAAGCCTAAGCAGCCAGTTCTACTCTAGCCAATAGGGTCGCTGTGAGTCAGAAGTGATTTAATGGCAGTAGGTTTGGTTTAGGTTTTATGCTGTAAAACACCTTACACAGGCCTCTTCAAACCAGAACTTTTCAATTCCCCAATGAAATGTAAAACCAACATTTATTAATGAGTATTATAGTCTAAAATTATTTTTTGATGTGAGAAATTCTAATGAAATGTAAAGTATACTTTTAAAGTAAATGAAAAAGTCCTCAATTGTCCAAAACAATGATTATATCTCTTTATCAGTTTAGCATTTTAATTGAGATTATATATATGATAACAATGGCTATTAGTAGATTAATGAAACATATGTTCAGTTTTTACTTAACTTCTATATAATTATAAGTCATTTTTACATCCTTTAAGCTTACATTACATTCTGGGTCTGACTTCCAGTGCTTATGTGCTTGATTTTGATCGTTCTTATTGCAATAATGTGTTTCTAACAAATAGACACAGTATCGTAATTAGAGGAAGACAACACTACAACTAACTTATTACTATGAGGAATGCTGCTGCTGTTGTTGCAACTACATAATATTTATTGAATAATTACTATCTACCAGCAGTTTGAAACTACCAGGTGTTCCATGGGAGAAAGATAAGGCTTTCTGCTCCTGTAAAGCTTTACAATCTCAGAAACCCTATGCAGGGTAGTTATAAGTCAAAAGGACTCCATATCACCAACACCCACCAGCACCACCAGCATGACTATTGTTGTTGTTGTTAAGTGCCGTCGAGTCGGTTCCGACCCATAGCGACCCTGTACAGGGTTTCAGAGGGTGTAAATCTTTACAGGAGTAGAAAGCCTCATCTTTCTCCCGCGGAGCGGCTGGTAGTTTCGAACCACTGACCTTAAGGTTCGCAGCCCAATTCGTAACCACTATGCTACCAGAGCTCAGAGCATGACTATAGACATTTAAATTTACAAGCTTTTGCTTGTAAATATTTCATTCAACTTTTTGATAGGGAAATGGAGACACAGATTAAATACTTTGTTAAAAGTCATTTGTTTAGTCAGTGGCCCAACTGGATTTTGAAACCAGATCTATCCGGCTCTATAACCCAAGCTCTTTATTTAGAAAGTTGTCATTTAATGAGGCAACTTGGTTGGTGATTTTACCATGCTTCCAAAGGCATCATTTTCCTGGTGATATCTACTAATTCAGGACCTGTTGTATGAAGTCCTCTTGCAAGATTTATACACATAAGTCTAAACTGGACATATGAGTAATAAATTGTTGGAAAAGGAATACCTTTTATTCCAATGATGAGAATATTCATAATCATTGTCATGTTCTTCTAGACTTCAGGGTGCTAGGGGTACCAAATCAGTAAGAAGAAGATTATAGAGTGATCTAAAAGTCAAAGTAAGGAGCTCTGGTAGTGAGGTGGTTATGAATCAGGCTGCTAACCTCAAGGTCAACAGTTCAACACTACCAATTGTTCCACAGGAGAAAGATGAGGTTTTCTGCTCCTGTAAGGATTTACAGCCTCAGAAACCCTATACAGGGTCACTCTGAGTCTAAACCCACTCCAAGGCACACCACCACCACCACCAAGAGTCAAAGTTAAATAAGACAAATAATCTTGAAGGATATTTCTTCTAGGTCATCATGGAGTTTCTAACCCCTAGCATACTGGTTACGAATCGGCTGCGAACCACAAGATCAGCAGTTTGAAACTACCAGCTGTTCCGCAGGAGAAAGATGAGGCTTTCTAGTCACGTAGATTTATAGCCTCGGAAATCCTGTACAGGGGTCACTGTGAGTTGGAGCCGACTCCACGGCACTTAACAACAATATCTGCACGCACACACACACACACACACACACACACACACACACACACTTCCAGGTGAACTAAATACTTCATTTCATATGTCCTCTGTATCTGTTTCATGAAAAGCTAAATGCTTACTTTTAGATTTTTTTCCCTCCAAGACTGGAGGATAACGATGATACAGTTTATTTCTAAATAACAACTATACACATTTTAAAAATACAAATATTTTAGTTTAAATTTCATTTCTAGTATTCTTTTCAGCAACTTATAACCAAGACTAGATTTTTAGTGTTTCACAGATGTCTGAAAAACCCAATTAATAACCAACTATTATCTTTTTTAAGGAGCTCTGGTAGTGTAGTGGTTACAAATCGGTCTGGCTGGGAACCAACCTTAAGGTCAGCAGTTTGAAACTACCAGCTCCCGTAAAGATTTACAGCCTCGGAAACCCTGTACAGGGTTGCTGTGAGTCGGAACCGACTCCAGGGCACATAACAACAACAACATTATCTTTTATGGAGTCCTGGTGTGGCAGTGTGGGTTAATGAACCAGACTGCAAATCCGTTTGAACTGCAAGGTCAGTGATTCAAGCTCACCAGCTGCTCCTTGGAAACCCTATACAGGGTCGCTATGGGTCGGAACCAAGTCGATGGCACTTAACAACAACAATATTATCTTTTATGGAGTCCTCTTGTGATGTTTCAGGATAATGCACTGGATTGTAAGCTCAGTTTGAGCCTCAAGGTCAGCAGTTCAAACCTACTAACTGCTCCTTGGAAACACTATACAGTTTCACTATGAGTCAGAACTGACTTGATGGCAATTATCGAGTAAACAACAACAATTATCTGTTATTTACAAGTATGAATTCATTTTCAGATGCTTACACTTAAGTTTGATTGTCATAGTTCAGCATACAGATGATTACTTAGTTCATTAGCAGACTTTATTCATTGGAGATTGGAGCATTTGTAAGCATATGAAGAGAAAGATCTCTATTCACATTTTTTGGTGGTGGTCATGGTGGTGATGAGCCATGGAGTGCAGTCTGACTCAATATGACCCAGTGTAGGGTTTCTGAGGCTGTAAATCTTATCTTTAAGATTGAACTTATCTTTCCCCAGCACTCACATTTTCTAGAGGTAGAAAATAGCAAATTATGAAATACATATTTTAAAGCATTTGTCTAGTTTGAAAAAGCATAGACCTAATTTAAGGTTATTACTCTAAAGTGTTATGTTAATTAACACAAATTTACCAAATATCCATCAGTTATACTCACTCTGAACCAGTCACTGTGCTAAGCAATGGGGGTACAGTGCCCTCACAACAGCTAGCTCTCTGACTTTAAAAAGCTCATAGTTTGAAGAAGATCTGAACAGATGAAAAGGAAATTTTAATAGAGACTAACAAAAGCTCTAAAATACAGACGTCTTCCCAGAGAAAATGATCTTTCATCGAAACTAAGAGATAGTTGTTGTTGTTGTTAAGTGTTGTTAAGTTTGTTCTCACCTATTAGTGACCCTTTATAGGGTTTCCAAGGAGTGGCTGGTGAGTTTGAACCACTGACCTTGTGGATCAAGCCAACTTTGCAGTCCAGTGCATTAACCGACAGCACCACAATTTCCTCTCTGTTATCCTATAATTACAATTTACATGTTTTTTGATCTTATAAAAATGTTGTTGTTGTTGTTAGGTGTCATCGAGAACCGATTCATAGCAACCCTATACACAACAAAACAAAACACTGCCTGGTTCTGAGCCAACTTCCCAATCATTGCTACTTTTGAGCCCACTTATGCTGCCACTGTGCCAATGCATCTCTCTGGGGTCTTCCTGCTTTTCCCTGACGCTCCACTTTACCAAGCATGGTATCCCTCTCCAGTGACTGGTCCCTCCTGATTATATGTCCAACATATGAGAGATGAAGTCTGGTCATCCTGGCCTCCAAGGAGCACTCTGGCTGTACTTCTTCCAACATAGATCTGTTGGTTCTTTTGGCAGCCCATGGTACTTTCAATATTCTCCTTCAACACCATAACTCTTATAAAAATAAGAACTGTGAAATATATCATGTGAGACTTTGTGGGTTATCATATTTGATAGGTGGGAATGTGTATAACGGTAAAGAAGAGAAAGTGTTCTATTCAACGATAACTTCATTTCCAAAAGGCCGAAGTCAATAAAAAGCAGAGTCCATCTATGTAAATATAAGTCTTGACAAGCCAGTTGACTGCATTTCACTGAGAAGGGATGCAGGAGCAAAGAAGGCTATGGGATGGGTGGAGGGGGTAAATACCATCCTCTTGGGACTTCTTGAATTTGAGCTATCTGTGGGACATACAGGAATCCTGTTATAGCAGTGAGTTGAGAGTTGGACTGCTAGCTAAAAGGTCAGTAGTTTGAACCCACCACACACTGCATTGAAGGAAGAAGAGACAATCTGCTTCTGTAATAATCTAAGATATCCTATGAAGCAGATCTGCTCTGTTCTCTAAAGTCTGTATGAGTCAGAATCCACTTAACAGTAGTGAGTGGGTTGATCAAACATATGTATGTTTAGGAGACACAGGATATATGCATCTGGAGCTGGTAAAGAGAGCTGGATGAGAGATGAGATTGGGAATCACAGACTGATAATAAATGAAGATGATATTGCCAGACAGAATATATAGAAACTTACATTCAGCAGAGCAAATATTTAGAGAAAAGCAGAATCAGTCATTGCCTCTACTCACAAGCAGTTTATCTGAATATATCATAACTAAACCAAGAAGTCAGTTCCAAAGCTAGTGGTTCTCCAGAAATCCACAGAGTATAGAGATTTGTATGGGTTGAGATTGTCATTGAAGCCTCCTTTTTGAAACAATAACACCATATGCTCAGACTAAAACATATAAAAATATCCAAGCCAGGATATAAGATTCTCAATTGTGTCTCCAAGAAAGTTTTTGTCTGAATTAACAAATTGTATTCAGCAAAACTCCCAATATTTCTTATAAACAGCTTGCTTATCATTCATTTAAAAAATTGTGTTGTAACTTCAAAACATATTTTTTTAATTTTCATGCTGCTCAAAAACAATTCTTAATATTTTGTTGAGTTCTGTCTTTTAAAACATATGAGAAGACATTTAAAAAATATTGCTACTAGATTTTCAGTTCATACATGCATAAGTTTACTCTAAGCAAAATATGTCCTACAACCATTGGTGGTGGTGGTGGTAATGGTGGCATGCCATGGAGTCAGTTCCGACTCACAGTGACCCTGAATAGCGTTTCTGAGGCTGTAAATCTTTACAGGAGCAGAAAACCTCATCTTTCTCCCATGGAATGGCTGGTAGTTTCGAACTGCTGACCTTGACGTTAACAGCCTGACTTGTAACCACTACGCTACCAGAGCTCCTTCTACAACCTCTGTTATTGTTGTTGTTGTTAAGTGCCGTCGAGTTGGTTCTGACCCATAGTGACCCTGAACAGGGTTTCCAAGGCTGTAAATCTTTACGGGAGTAGAAAGCCTCATCTTTCTCCTGCGGAGCAGCTGGTAGTTTCAAACTGCTGACCTTGAGGTTAACAGCCCGATTCATAACCACTACGCTACAAGAGCTCCTTTCTACACCATTAGATGCGCACAAATAATGATTTACAACCTCGGAAACCCTACACAAGGTCTCTGGGAGTAGGAACACATTTGACATGCAGCAGCAGGATCTTGTTATCCTCATTTTGTTGTAGTGCCTTAAAAAAAATAATAATAAAATAGGTCCAATCAGAACAGTGGTTTCCTAGGGGATCTACTGAACCCATTAAATTTAACGAAGAGAGCACAGATCAGAAAATTATAATGACTCCTTTTAGGATGCCTAAGAGGTAATGTTGACAATTTTTCTTGTATGACAGAGGACCATCACAGAAGCTAATTTTGAGAATATTTAAAGAAACTGGAAAACACTGCTGAGGAAAAGGCCGGAAAAGTTGTGCCAGGGATTATTTTCCATCATAATGATATACCTACTCATTCTTCAATCACAGAGTTGTTAAGTGTTGTCCAGCCAGTTCCGACTCATATCAACCTTCTGTAGGGTTCCCAAGGAGCAATTGATGGGTTTGAACCATAAATATATGGTTAGCAGTCCAGTGCTCATCCTAACGGGACTCTGGTATATATGTATGTGTATATACATATAATACATATATAAATATGTATATATGTTGAAATCTTTCAACAAACTGCTGCAACACTGGAGATGCTTTCTCATCTGTGCCTTATTATACATATCATACACTTCTCTTTTTACAATTAAAAAAAGATTATTGTTATAATCCTTTCAGATGCCTCATAAAATAATTATTGAATACAAAAAAGTAGAAATGTTTCACTCTGTGATGGTTCCCCAGGATCCAAAACATTTTATGACAATGTGGTTGTGGTTTCTAGCACTCAGTTCCTTCATTTGTTAATTGTTGATGTTGCCATTAAGTGCTGTTGAACCAGGTACAACCCATAGTGACCCTGTATAGGTTTTCTAAGGAGTAGCTGGTGAGCTTGAACCACCAACCTTGTGGATTAAACTGACTTTACAGTCCAGTGCATTAACCCACAGTGCCACATCCAGACTCTTCATACTTTTGTAAGTATTATAATAATATTGCCACCACTAAAGATTCTTGTCCGTTTTATAACTTCCTGGTTGATTGGAATTAAATCTAGTATGAAAAGGAATGGTGTTGCATTCATCGTCAAAAAGAACATATCCAGATCAGTCATGAGGTACAATGCTGTAAGTGATAGGATAATATCCATGTGCCTACAGGGAAGCCCAGTTAATACCACTATTACTCAAATTTATGCACCAACCACTAAAGCCAGTGAGGATGAAATAGAAGCATTCTACCAACTTCTTCAATCTGAAATAGATCAAACATGCAATCAAGATATATTGCTCATTACTGGTGATTGGAATTCAAAGGTTGGGAGCAAAGAGGAGGGACCAGTAGTTGGAAATTTTGGCCTTGGTGATAGAAATGATGCTGGAGATCACATGATAGATTTCTGCAAAAACAATGATTTGTTTATTTCAAATACCTTCTTTAGACAGCATAACAGATGACTATACACATGGACCTCGCCAGATGGAACACATAGAAATCAAATAGACTACATCTGTGGAAGGAGAAGATGGAAAAGCTCCATATCATCAGTAAAAACAAGGCCAAGAGCAGACTGTGGAACAGACCATCAATTACTCATATAAAAATTCAAACTGAAGCTGAAGAAAATGAAAACAAATCCATGAGAGCCAAAATATGACCTTGAATATATCCCACCTGAATTTAGAGATCATCTGAAGAACAGATTTGATACATTAAACACTAAAGACCAAAGACCAGAAGAGTTGTGGGATGACATTAAGAACATCATATGTGAAGAGAACAAAAAGTCATTAAGAAGACAAGAAAGAAGGAAAAGCTCAAAATGGATGTCAGAGGAGACTCTGAAACTTGCTCTCCAGCGTAGAGATACTAAAGCAAATGAAAGAAATGAGGAGGTCCAAGAGGTGAACAGAAAATTTCAAAGATCAGCTCAAGAAGATAACGCCAAATATTTAAACAAATGTGCAAAGATTTGGAATCAGAAAACCAAAAAGGAAGAATACGGTCAGCATTTCTCAAGCTGTGGGAACTGAAAAAAAAAAAAAAATTCAAGACTTGACTTTCGTTATTCAAAGAGTCTCTGGGAAAATTATTGAATGATACAGAATGCATGAAGACAAGATGGAAGGAATACACAGAGTCATTGTACCAAAAGGAAATGGTTAATGTTCAACCATTTCAAGAGGTACCATA
>NW_006408519.1:15375922-15392854 GCF_000296735.1 Chrysochloris asiatica | reverse complement strand
TATATATATATAGTTATTGTTATTGTTATGTGCCGTGGAGTCGGTTCCGACTCATAGAGACCCTGTACAGAGTTTCCGAGACTGTAAATCTTTACGGGATCAGAAAGCCTCATCTTTCTCCCGCGGAACCGCTGGTAGTTTCGAACTGCTGACCTTGCGGTTTGAAGCCTGATTCGTAACCACTATGATACCAAGTTCTGGTATCAACCCCCAGTTGCTCTTTTGAAACCATATACAGGGTCACTATGAGTTGGAACCGACTTGAATGTATTTAACAACAACAACAGGTGGTACTGTAGGATAAGCATCGAACTGATAACCACAAGATCAGCATTTCAAACCCACCAACTGTTCCATGGAAGAAATATGAGGCTGTCTGCTTCCGTAAAGATTTCAACCTCAGAAACCCTGCACGGGACCACTGTAAGTTGGAATTCATTCCATTGCAATGGGTTTTTAAGGGGCAGAAGTACCTCAGTGGAAAGGCTTGCAATCTACTTAGGAAAAATTATCTGCTCAATACCTGGTGACCACAGTTCTGCTATGACAAGTGAGGGAGCACAATGAGTTGCAATAAACTACATGGCAACTGCTCTGATATTTAGCTTCGGTTCAAGCAATTCAATGTTATATTTTATTTTCTCTTCCTTCTACTTTGTAGAATAGTAATTTTTGCCACTTCCTATCTTCCTTACCAACTTGAAGTTCTTGATGGTACAGTTTTGGCTCTTGTTAGCTTCTTAATGCACATATCAAACAAAGGTTAAAAGTCATGGATGTGAAGACAGACAAATCAGGGTTTGAATCAATACTTAATGTAACTGAATGCAGATTACTCAAGCTCTCCCATCTTCAAATTCTTTCTTAGAAACAAAGGCTTCATTCACAGAGAGTTTAAGGGCTCATGGGAGTCCTATTGTGGTGCTGCTTTGGGATAAGTACTGGTCTGCTAACCACAATTGGTTCAAGCTTATCAGCTGCTCCTCAGAAACCCTGTACAGGGTCTCTATAAATGGGAACTAACTCAATGGCACTTAGCAACAACAATAGAAAGCCCTTAAAAATACCACTAGCTATTGTTACTGTTTATATTTTGTTCAGATCTATCTATGTAGAATAATTAACATGTACTAGATGAAATGGAGTCCTGGTGTGACACTGTGAGTTAATGTGCTAGACTGCAAAGCTGGTTCGAACCAAAAAAATCAGAGACTCAAGCTAACTCGCCACTTCTCTGAAACCCTATATAGGGTCACTGTGGGTCAGAACTGACTTGATACCACCCAACAACAAGAACATGATGAAATAATTACATTTTGTTTTTATATTCTGTATGATTATTTCCATTCCAATAATGCCTGATGTCTTTTATTCTTATTATAATTACCTCTTTCTTACTGAGTTAAAAAGGAGAAAACAAGTAAAATATTTAGTAAACTTTCTCTGTGCCTTGATAAGTATACTAGTGTGTTGCTGTTAAGTGTCATCAAGTCAGTTCTGATTCATAGCAGCCTGTTTAGGGTTTCCAAGGAGTGGCTCGTGAGTTTGGTCTGCAGACCTCGCAGTTCAAACTGACCTTGTGGTCCAGTGCTTGCAGTGCCACTCCAGGACTCCCATAGTAGTATGCTGTAGTGAATTATTTAATATGTCACTTCTTGCCTTAAGTCTTTGTAACTCCCACTAAAACATTCTTTCCCTGGTGGGTCCCGGTAAAAGAAGATGGGAAAAGATAATGATAGGATGATATGCTTCAGTTGTCAATGATTGTTAACAGAAGTAATTGTGATTGTAAAAACTTAGTACTCTAACATGGGAACCCTAACTCAGAAGCAGGAGTAGAGGACTTTGCTACCATCAAAGAAGAAGAACTAGAAATGGAACATGTCATTTGGACCCAGAAATTCCAACACATTGAATCTCCTTGACCCAGGGACAGAAAGCTGTGACATCAAAGGAGTGGCAGAGGAACAGGATCAGCAGAACCCAGAACATGAGACAGGGTTGGGTTACCCAGACCATGAAGCAATAAAGCTGAGTGACTTGGAGGAGCACACTTGCTTGCAGAATAGTGGAGTGCTTCCAGACATTTGATTGGTCAGCTAGGTTTGCTGACCTATGGAGCTAGAGCTGAGGGGGCAGTTGTATGTACTGTGGACATTTATTAGCACCACTAAAAAAAGCTTTGCTTAACATTTACCAGGCAGAAAGAGGTCTCTCTGTGGGCATGGCTGAGAGAGGCTGTCCTAACTGAAACAATTGTAAGCTGTTAACTACCCATATTAGCACCATAAATGACTGACTGAGTTATTTGTGGATATTACAATGAATTAATGAACCCAGATAAGAACACATGTGCCATGAAGTGATGGTTGGTGCCTTAGTTTTGAAATTAAAAACTTGGGACTTGACAAATTTTGTATGTTGCCATACTCTTGGAACACTTACCACTACAATTCAGTTTTCCTCACCAAAGCATCTCCTGATGAAGATACAACTATTGTTTTCTTCTTGCCTGAAACAGAGTGAAGTCAATAACTCAAGGAAACAATTAGCCCACAAGATCCACAACTGCCTCTAGCATAACACCAGAAAACTAGATGGTGCGCAGCCACCATTGCCAACAAATACAACCAGGAATACCATAGAAGATCTTGGTTCAAATTGAAAAAAGTGTAAGACAAAGCTAAAATTCATAAACAGACCAGACTTACTGCACTGATAGAGATCAGAGAAACTCCTGAGCTAAGGCAACTTTAACATGTACTAGAAACCACCCCTAGAACTCACCTTTAAGCCACATAATAGATTGGTCAATAAAATAAACAATAACACTTATTAGGAATGTGCTTCTTTGAACAAATCAGAGACAATACTAGTTCAAAAGACAGTTTTTGCCCCATGACAAAGGCAAGCCGTCAAAGAAGGGCAAGGAAACTGGCAGAATAGAAACTGAGACAGCAGGATAGAAATGGAGAGGATGTTGACACATTGAGGAGAATAGCAACTAATGACATGGAACAATTGTTATACGAATTTGAGTATGACTTGTTGAATCTAAAACAAGTTTACTATGTAAACTTTTACCAAAAATACAATAAAATGTTCAAAAATGAGGTAAAGGAAAAGAAATTGCATGAGAAAATATAAAAACATCCATCACTTTGCATTATAAGAATTTATGAAAGTGTACTTAAAGGTGTTATAGTTGTTATTAAGTGCCTTTGAATTGATCTTGACTCATTGCAACTTTGTATAGGAGTTTTGAAAGCAGCTGGTGGGTTTGAACTGCTAACCTTGTGGTTGCCAGTCTAGTGTTTAACTTATCATGCCACATCAGGGTTCATTCAAAGGTATATTAGCATTTATATACAAACGTTTAGATGAGATACCAATAATTATAATATTCCATTACCAGTTCAGTTAAATGAAAGAATCAGAGTGTAAACATAGGTCGTCTGAATGTCTTATCACTATCAATCAATAATAATCTCAGTCAATTTGGCAATATGCAAGTTATAATGAAAAATGGTACCATTTTTATCAAAATAGTTCACTGATAATTTTAAGAGTCATTTTTCTGAAACCTATGTTCATTTGTTTATGTATATATATGATGTTTTATAGTTATAATCATAGTATATGTTTATATTTTATATGTACATATGTTTACATATATGTTTTTATATTATGTGGTGTCATATTCATAGAATATGTGAATTTCAATAAATGTCTTCACTTATCATACTTATAAGTCACACAGATTTTCCCAAGTGACTTCTTCATTATACCAGTTCTACTTTTACTAGACTATCAAGTCTCAGGAATCAGGGACTTTTTTTTTAAATGTCATTGTAGCCTCAACATTTGTTCTGTTATCTTTTCTTAGAAAATAAATATCTCTACATCTTTTATTGTTTTAGTTCTAAATTAATCACAAAGCGAGCTAGCCAAAAAAAAGCATTGCTTCAAAACAAAACAAACCAAAAAAAGAAACGCTGCTTTAAACCTGTATTCTCTCTCTCAATAACTAAAATTCAGTAAATTCATGGTCTTACTCCTTTTCTGCTGGTTTTATTAATTGCCCAAACCAGTGAATTCTTAATATTCTTTACCCTAATTAAAATTCCCCTGGCTTTTGAAATTGCTGAAAATTAGATTTTTGAAATTATTCCCTCTCACCTTTTCCATGGTATCATCTTCTCTTAGTCTACTTTTGTCTGGCTTTTAAGTTCTTATGGTCTCTTCCCTGGTGTAGTGCTGTGGGTTAAAGCCCTGGACTGCAAAGTCGATTTGAACTGCAAAGTTGGTGGTACAAGCCTACAAACCGTCTCTTGGAAACCGTATACAGGGTCACTATGGGTCAGAACCAATTCAACAGCACTTAACAACAACAATGGACTGTAGGACACGCACTCAACCAAAAGGTTTATTTGAACTGCAATTTAGAGGATTCAAAATCACCCGCAGCTCCCTCCAAAAACTTTTACAGGGTCACTAGGAGTCAGAACCAATTCAACAACACTTAACAACAATATGCCCTCTATGGAACCCTGGTGTGGTGTTGTAGGATAGTCACTAGACTGATCATCACAAAGTTAGCAGATCAAACCTTATACAGGTGAGTCAGAACCAACTTGACTGCACTTAACAACAATAGCCTCTGGTCTTTGTTTGTCTCCTTAGTCCATGTGTGTTCTTTAGCCAAAATCGTTTGCTCTGAGCTAAGTATCTCAATCCCATTACTGCAAATATGTCTAGCGGCATACTGAACACCTCCACCTGTTAATCCCATATGCACACGAAATTCGCCATGTATACAAACTAAGTTCATCAACATAGTCAGTCATCTCTACTATCTTCTCTGCCTTTTCCTCACCTTCATTCCTTCACATCCAACTAGTCTTCAAGTTCTACAACTTTTAATTCCGCATTTCTTTTCCCCTCATCACTTTGTTTCAAGTTTTTGCCATCTCCTTTCTGAAATGTCACAATACATTTCTATTGGTTGTTCTCCTTATGGGAACCCATTCCCAATGGTGTTTCCCAAATGAATTTCCCAAATCTACTCATGATTTTGTCTTTATGTTTTCACAAATGAATAAAGCACGAATGTCTTAGAATGCCATGTAAACTACTGGTTCTTCCAAACATGTCAGTGTGGTTCACTTCTCTCTGCTTCACTCAAGCACTTCAATTCAAGATGTAATCTCTTCATCCTAAAATTCAAATCAAAGACTACTTATTTCATTAAATCTTCCCTGACATTATTTTCTCTTTACTCCTTTAAAATGGATTGTGTTGTTAAGTGTCTTGAGTTGGTTCTTACAAATAGTGACCCTGTATAAGGTTTCCAAAGAGTGGCTGGTAGGTTTGAATCACCAATTTTGTGGTTAGCTGTCCAGTGTTTATTCTATGGTACCACATCAGGACTCCTAAAACTGTATTACTGCCTCATTTTTACCACCTTAGTCTATTGCATGAAGTCCTGGTATAGCACTGTAAGATAAGCACTGGACTGCTAACCACAAAGTCAGCAGTTCAACCCACTAGTCACACCTCAGAAATCCTACACAGGGTCTCTATGAGTCAGAACCAACTCCATGACACTTTACAACAACAGTCCATGATACAAATCGACTTGTAACATGCTAGATAACTTGTAACATGCTAGAGATTAAATATTAATGCATGTACCAATTTCCACGTCTCTTTTTCCTGGAATAAGTTTGTCTCAAATTCCTAACACGTTGTTGTTTAGTGCCTTGGAGTCGGATCTGACTTATAGCGACCGTGTTCTAAAAACCTGCTGGTGGTTAGCAGTCTACTGATTATCCTATTGTATCACACGAGAGTAGTCCAATTCTTTACATAGTATCTGGTATTTGTGAGGTTAATATTGTTGATAATCTCATTTTAATATGTAAATGAGCACTGTAGAACCTTAGTAACTATTTATGGGAGGAAAAATGAAAGAAACTGGCAGTGTCAAGTTATAAGAGATCTTCCATTCAGGAAAGTGAACATTTATTTGTTTTTAAAAATGCTTTAAACTTAGGTACTTTAACTATATAACAACAGTTAATACATAATATACCAATGGTTATGGATACTAAATAATGAACATAAACAAAAATTAAAATAAAATTTAGCAGGACAAAGATAACAAATTCCAATTTAAATTCCTCTGAAAAAACTTTTGAAAAATCACTGAATTGATGATAATTTTAATAAACACTAGTTTGCCCTTGAGGACATATAGCATTATATATATTTGAAGATGCTGGAAAGAGAGTCAGTAAAGTATCACTGTTATCTAAGAACAAAAGGAAGAAAAACAAGACTTCCTAAAAGTAATTCTGATAGGTTTTCATAGATTTAGTAGTGGCATAAGGAAATTAATATACCTCTCTAGCCTCAAATTATTATCATTAGCCTCTAATTAATATGCCTCTCTACCCCTTTCAAGAGTAAGCATTAAACAAGTACTGATTTGAGATAGAAAGACTATGTTTGACTAACACTCTCCATAGAACAAATGTGGTATTAATTCTGCCAAGTTGTGAGCATATTTCAGGAGCAGTACTTTCAAACAAAGTCCATTGCATTAATATATTGTACTGCACTTCACAACTTGTTAGATGTTCTTTAACAAAGTAACCATTTGAACACTTTTGACATCAGTATGTAGAGTGTCACCAGTGGTTCGCCTAGTTCATTTGTCATTTTTGCATTCTTAGATACACATAAAAGGAGCTCTGGTAGCGTAGTGGTTACAAATCGGGCTGCAAACCTTAAGGTCAGCGGTTCGAAACTACCAGTGGCTCCGTGGGAGAAAGATGAAGCTTTCTACTCCCGTAAAGATTTACACCCTTGGAAACCCTGTACGGGGTCGCTATGGGTCAGAACCAACTCGACGGCACTTACAACAACAACAACAGATACACATAAAATAATGACATTCTTGTAAAATGGCTCCATTTGATGAAATAAGTCATGTGTAACATACTGGGCTTGATTAGCTGATAGAAACTAAAAAAACACACAACCAAAATAGATTAATTCACATATCAAAAAGCTAAACTCACTGCCATCAAGTCAATTCCAACCCTCTAAGACAGAGTGGAACTGTTCTATAAGTTTTCTGAGGCTGTAAATCTTTCTGGAAGCAGACGATTTCATCTTTTTTCCCAAAAATAGATGATATGTTCAAACCAACAACTTTTCAGTTAGTAGTCCAATGCATTTCATTTAACAGTTTTAAATGGTGTGGCACTGTGACTTAATGCAAAGTTCAGACTGCAAAGCCATTTGAACTGCAAGGTCGGTGGTTCAAGCTCACCCAGCTGCTCCTCGGAAAGCCTATACAGGGTCAGGATGGGTCGGAATTGACTCAAAGACACTTAACAACAACAAACCCTCCTGTATTACCACAAGCACATTTTCCCCAATAATAACTAAACATCTGGAGAATACATTTCTTTTCAGTTAAATTATTTGATACAGCATACCATATGTTTACTTCTGAAATCTTTCTAATATTTGGTATAATACAAGTTGTTTAGTTTAACAGCTCTCACAAAACACAATTTTAAAAATAACCTCTTATGCTACTAAAATAGTATAAAAGAATAAATCCAACTGCAATGTACATTCTTTAACAAAAAACTGCAAACTTCACTGATCATAGAAATTTTTCAAGTTTACCAGCCAAATTACTGAAAAAAATTTACCTGTTTATCTGAAAATATATGACTGTATGCACACAATAGATGTTACCAGATTTTCTTAGCCCAGTAATGGAGATTAATGATGCATGGGTTGGCCTGTTTTTTAGTAAGCAAGAAAAATTGAATTTCAATGGGTATCCTGCTCTACTGAATCCCTCACTGTAGCATTGTCTCTTATCACCAGATGCCAGTACATATATCTCTCCCTCTCCAATCCAACTAAAGCCACATTTATCAACATTTTATTTTCATACTCAGCAAAGAATTTCATATTGGTACCAGAAACAGATTTCTTAATCTGTATTTTTAAATGAAAAGTATTTTATATGCATAGAATTTGTGTTTGTTTGTTTTTTCAATAAAAGAAAGGTATAATGTTGATGAGAGATTTACAGAAAATATGTATATGTTAAAAATATCACAGAAGATCCATTCTCCACAATTATTTACTTAACCATCTACTAAGTTACATAAAGCTTTCTTATGATTAAAGTCTATGATTTAAAGATGTTTGCCTACTTCATTTTGTTTGGATCTACTATCAACACTCATGCAAACAGAAGTGGATTAAGCAAATCTGCAAATGCACAAGACCTTTTTAAAGCATTGCAGAGCAAAGATGTCAGTGTGAGGATTAAGGTGCATCTGACTCAAGCCATTGTCCTTTCAATAGCCTCATGTGCATTTGAAAGTTGGATAATGAATAAGGAAGACGGTAGAAGAATTGATGCATGTGAGTCCTGGTTTAGAGGAAAATATTAAAATGACCATGGACTGCCAGAAGAACAAACAAATCTCTGTTGGATGAAGTACAGTCAGAATACTCCTTAGAAATCAGGATGGTGAGACTTTGTCTCTCAGACTTTGGACATGTTCTAAGGAAAGACCAGTCCCTAGAAAAGGACATAAAGTGTGGTGTAGTGGAAGGTCAGTGAAAAAGGGGAAGACCCCTGAGGAGATGGACTGGCACAGTGGCAGGAGCAATGGGCTCACGCATAACAACGATTGTGAGCATGGTGCAGCACTTCCTTCTGTTGTGCATGAGTCAGAACCAACTGGATGGCACCTAACAACAACAACAGCAACCAACAATCACCTTGTTCGAATCAGAGGAAGGAAACATGATCTGTCATTAATAACTTAATATTGGCTTAACTCAAGACCAAAATAAGGAAAAAAGGTGCTACACTTATGGTTGAGGTAGTAAAATGTGTTCTTACCTCACTTTCGGACAACTCTGCAATATCTGGAGAGAAAAACAATAGTTTTCTGATACAGAATCCTAAAAAAAAAAAAACAACAACTTATTTTTAGAATCAAAATAGCTCATTCAGGGTTCTTTTCTACTTTTCATTATATCCTCTATTTTTTTCAACTTGTGCAACTAACTTTTTAATTTTTAAATACAATGGTGTTCCTGCACCAAAAATAAAACAAAACAGAGCAAAAACAACAACAGAAATTCCTTACTGTTCCAGAGATAAACACAAAAAGAAAGTCTTATCATGAAAGTTCTGCATCTAGCTCACTTCACACACACCCACAAAAAACCTTTTCCATTGTTGGTTTTCGAGTTATCAGAACTTATCAGCTGAAAAGTTTTACAACTGCTTACTGTATTTGGAATATGATTACCCTTACTACCAATTACCTCATCACTTTTATTTTATTTTTGTATTTCACTTCCTCAGGGAATCTCTTCTTGACTACTCAGAAGAGGACAAGATTCCCAGTCATGTAACTATAGATATTGGACACTCATTTCAGTGATGGTGGTGGTTATGTGCTGTGGAGTCAGTTCTGACTCATAGAAACCCTGTAGAGGGTTTCCGAGGCTGTAAATCTTTACGGGAGCAGAAATCCTCCTCTTTCTACCTTGGAGCCTCTGGTAGTTTTGAACTGCTGACCATAAGATTAACAGCCTGACTCATAACCACTACACTACCACAGTGTATCAATGACCACACGGATACACTCAGTGATCATATAGAAAACATCTGTCATTTCTACTGGAATGCAAGTTCTATGAGGATTTTTTTTTTTTTTTTATTGTGAATTGATTGAATGCTTACATACATACATTACTGGCTTTACATTCAACAAATCATACACTTTGTTTCATCACAACGATTACAATCTTCTCCATGTAACAACAGTCATTCTGCTTCCTCACTGTGGTTTTAACCTGCATTCCACCCCCTTCCTTTCCCTTCTCAACTTTGTCCTTAGGAAAATGTTGCCCTTTATTGTTGAGTTTTTGTTGTGACTTGAGTTAAGGTTTACAGGGCAGATTATCAGTTTTACATTAAAAAAATCATACTTTGTTCCATTGTAATGATTATTGACCATTCCATAGTGAGCATTCCTTGTCAATGTTGTTGTCCCCTTTCTCTGACTCCACCATAAACCTATCTACTACTGGCTGAAAATTGGGCCATGAGGGTGAATTCCTTTCCAGACCTGAAAAGTGGTTGAGGGTCATAGTGTGAGGTTCCTTCAGTCTCTTTCTAACCAGTAAACCTCATCTTTAAAATAATTTTTTTATTAAATTTTTTTGAGTTTTGTTCCACATTTTAATCCACTCTATCCAGGACCCCCTAATGTGATCCCTTCCAGAGAAGTTGGTGATGGTAGCCAGCCACATCTAGTTCTTTTGGTCTCAGAATCCTGGAGACTAATTTCCACATGTTCCAGTAGTCCATTGAACTAATTGATTCTAAGTCCCTCTATGTGGATTTTAACACTATATTTCACATTCTCGATGTGTAACAAATAATCTTTCAAATGACTTAATCAATGTGTTGTTTTATCAATTTGTTGTTAACTGAGTGATAGTTTACATGGGAGAATATTGGTTTTACACCATCTTTTCATTGCAATGATTACATTCACCTCCGTGCATCATCATTCAACAGTATTTGCTTCTGTTTATTTTGTTTTGTTGGGGGTTTTTTTGGAGGGGAAGACTGGGGGGGATATGCACAAACACTCAGGATTTTATATAATAATTTGAACAACCAAATGGTACACAGAATGTTCCTTTATTTGCCTTCAGCCACTTCAAATATGTTAGGATGCATTTTCATCAACTATATTAATTGCCTACATTAAAGTATCCTTATAGTTTTATTTGTATTATACCAACATTTTCACATACATATGTTGAATCATATATATGATGTTCCTTACAGCGTCTGTCTGACACCCTCACATTGCCCTCATCTACTGAGTCATGAATTTGTGTTTGTTCAGTGGTAGCTGTATGCTGTCTATAAATGCCACTCTGGTCTTGAGGTGGTGACTTTTTTCCTGTATGCTCCTGCCATTTGTATTTTTAGAATTTCTTTCACTCGAACTCTTCTTTCCTATTGAGTTATTATTTTTTTGTATAAGCTTATCTTCCTAGGATTAACTGTTATATTTTCTCCTTTTTAGAAATTGTTGTTCTGTTACAGGTTCCTTTAATAAGTTAATTTTAACATCTCTTATGAGTGCTCACTCACAGTTTGCCAATGCTTTTGCATCCTCATTTTTAGGTGTTTTGTAAACATGTATTTGTATCACATACTGTGAAATCTTGCAATGAAAACACTGTACCTATTGTATCTCTTTTGTGTTTATGTAAATATGCAATTGTGAATGTTGCATGTGAGAATTATCTCTGAGTATCCATTGTGACATTATTTTATATATTTTGTACATCGAAACCAGCTGACACTGGAAAAGAACCATAGCATTATAAGTCCATGTGAGTCATTTTCTTCTGAAATCACCTTGGCCAGAGGTGGTGCTTACATTTAAATGAAACAACATGTATAAAGGTTTCAAGCAGAAGACAATGGCAAAAGGCAGGTAGCTTGGAATGACTGAATTGCAATGTCCAAGGATGAGAATGGCAGGTTATAGCTGGAGATTTGTCTGGGGTCATATTATAAAGGACCTTGAATGGCAATCCATGAATTTTGATTTACTGATTCTAAGTATATTTTAAAAAAGAGATTGTCAAATTTAGATTTGCCAGTGGAAACAATCATGTGACACTTACCACAGAGCTTGGACAAAATCATGTTCACTGTTTAACTTAAGCAAGCATATAGTCGATGGTTACAAAGTTTGTTGTTCATTTCAATGTTAGTCCTCGTTCAAATCCACTTAGCAAGCAAGACCACAACAGCTAACGTGCTGAGATAACCTGTATAGAGATCTTCAGTTTCAACTGGAAGTCAGTGTTCCTTTGGTGTATTTTAAATATAAACATAAAATCAAGGATGAGATTCCATCTACCAAAATATGTATTAATTTATTAGATCATGGAGAGTGGTCTTGTGGAAAAACAAAGTTCTTTATTAACTTTCTTTAGAAGAAAAATTTAATTTTATTAAAACTTATATTGAAAAAATAGTGCTTTTTCTGCATCTGTAAAGTAGAATATTTTGTAAGATTTTTATTTTATGTTTTAAGATGTTGTCTTCATAAAAGTAGTCATCCTAAACATTAATGATTTTATATAATAGAATATAGATTTATGAATTAAATATGAGAAGATTTTATTCTGACTTCTAGGACACGTCGTAGTCCACATATGACAATTCTGTTCATCTTTAAATGCCTTGAGTAGTGTGGGAAACAGTTAAAGTGCAAAGAAGTCATTAAAATTTTCCTGGGATAGTCTCAGTTTATACCTTTTGTCTGGGATAACTAATAACAATTTCTTCTTTCCAGTTGAAAATGTATTTTGGTCTGAAAAAGAAATGAGACATGTTCAGCCTTTTAACAACATGGGTAATGACTTGTAAATCCCACCTGTAATACATGATATTTACTCAGTTTTGGCAAAACAAGCAAACCAAAAAAAACCTTACTTTGGTGTTTTTATCTCTAACAGGGAAGAAAAGAAATTTGAGCTTGTGGGGTTGTGAGGAATAACTGTAGTGTATTCACCAGTGTGAAACCTATGCGGTAGAAAAGAGCACATGATCAGAAGAGATCCTGGTTGATTGGATGCTCTTTATTGCAAGGAGCTATGGTAGCGTAGTGGTTACAAATCAGCCTACCAACCTTAAGGTCAGCGGTTCGAAACTACCAGTCACTCCACGGGAGAACGAAAGGATTTGAAACCTCGGAAACCCTGTACAGGGCCCCTATGGGTAGGAACCGACTCGAAGGCACTTAACAACAACAACAATTGCTTGCTTGAAATTCTTACGATGCTTTGAACAAGGAACAAAGAATATTTTCATTTTACAATGGTTCCACAAATTATATAACCAGTTTTCATTGATAAAGAAGATGCTAAGTTGATCTGGAATTTCTTCCTTAATTCTCCTATTCTTATTTAATTCCTGTTCTTATTTCTTTTTATGTTGTTAAGTGCTGTCGAGTTGGTTCTGACCCACAGCAACCCTGAATAGGGTTTCTGAGGAGCAACTGGTGACTTTGAATTGCTGACCTTGCAGTTCAAAGGGACTTTGCAGTGCAGCGTGTTAACCCACAAGCCACACCAAGATTCCATATTTCTTTATGTAGACCATTTAAAAGTAACTGAAATAGTAAAATACGTCAACATCTGATTTTTTTAATATAAAAGTCAGATAACTTCCTTTAATTATATAGTATTTGTTGTTTTTGTTGATAAGTGCCATCAAGTTGGTTCCGACTCATAGCAAACCTATACAGGATTTCCAAGGTGCGGCTGATGAGTTTGAACCATTGTCCTGGTAATTCCAACCAATCTTGGTACTGTGCTTTATCCCACAGTGCCACACTAGGACTCCAGCTATTTAATTTAGACCCAATAATATTTATTTTGCAGTCTTAATAGTAAAATGGTATCTTTTAAAGGGTTGTTCAAGTAACTTCTTGCTTCAACTTTTTTTTTTTTCTTTTTATGGATGGGTTGGAGGGGATATTGTGTCTCAGTTTATATATAAGTTGTGAAAGCAATTATTAATATAAATAATTACAAAGTTATGATGAGTCCTTTGGCTTTTTAACAATACGTGTTTTTCTGCATCTGCATAGGTTTCTTATAGTGAAATAAGATAAATACCCAATTTTTTCCCTGTATGTGTCACATGTTACCATCATTAGCATCCTTAATGATAACTTTAGTTTATTGAGCTCTTATATTTCAGGCACTGTACTAAATGTTGTACATATACGATCATTTCTCTCTAATATACACACTCACATAGACATAATCAAACTATTCATTTAAGGGAGGGATTATTATAGCCATTTCTATAAGAATTACTTCTATTGCTGGGAAAAATAAAACAGACCTTAATTATGAACATGGATAACCAAATACTTAGTTTCAACAGCAGTCAGGTTTATTGAGAGTAAACCTGGGAGGGGTAATCTTATGTCACCAAAGGAGATCAAAAGCCCGTCTGTTCTCTTACAGACTGGAGTAGTCTGTTCTCTTACAGACTGGAGTATTTATAGTCCTTGTGGTCTGGGTTTAGTTCTGGAGAGTTTACAATGGGTGGGAGTATGGAGATTTGGGCGGGGGTATGAAGATTTTCCTGAAGCCTGGAATTTCCGGAGGTGGGGGGAGGGGGGTATGGGTCTCCGGGTGGGTGTAACAAAGATCCAAGCTTCCCCGGAGATCGGAAGCTCGAGCCCGACCCCATTCAATGTAAATTGGGGTAGTTGCAATGCACAAGGTCCTTCAAACCCTTAAGCAGTATATTAGTATTTTGCAAACTCACATCTAAGAACATATTCTCAATACTCCATAGTTCTACAAAATAATTTAAAACTATTTCTAGAAGTAATTCAACTTCTAAAAATATATGCACAATGTGGATCATCAGTATAATCCAGACACATTTGTCTTTATAACTCTATTAGCATACTTGGATTCTCTTAAGCTAGTTAGAAATAACCTTTTTTGTTGTTATTAAGTACCATCAAATCAGTTTTGACTCATGGTGACCCTGTATAGGATTTCTAAGGAGCAGCTGGTGAGCTTGAACCACCAACACTGAGGTTCAAACCAACCTTGTAGTCCAGTGCATTAATCCATAGCGCCACACCAGGACTCCAGAAAGAATCAAGGAGGATTTAAAATGTAAATGATTATTTCTCACTAAGTGAAGGATGAGTGACATCATGCTGTACCTTACAAATCACAAAGTTTCTCAGCAGTTCAAAGAAGGAGAAGACATTAAGAACTGAGTCCTCATTCAGTATAATACAATGACAAAGGTAGAAACGCCAAAATCCTGCATTCTAGCAGCCACCTCCTTATTTATTTTGCCAATGGCGATGTGATTTTATGAAAACAAAATCTTATGTCACATTAGATAAGTGTTGCTATTTTTAATTGTATTGTTTTTGTACCTTCATTTCTATATTTGTAGACTTGTTTTGATATTATAATTATATATAGCTGAAATCATCAGAGCATCTATTTTTATGTTTCATCGTGATGAATAAAGTAACATTAAAAGGAAAGTAATTTATATCAATATTGTGTATCTGTGAGGTTCTATAGTTATACTTTTATTTGTTGGTTTCTCTACTTTAAAAGTAACTTGGGGGACCCGCTATTGTGTGATACTTTTTTATGTGTGGTTCTAGCATCACATCATCTGTATTGTTATTCTTTTAAATGATGTTGGTATTATTCTGACTGCTTCATTTTGATCCTTTTAATTTTTGCATTAGGCTTTTTCCTTTTGCTTTATTTTCTTAATGCTTAAGCATTTAGAAAGTAAAATAATTCATTAACCCTCATTTTGTATACTTCGACAGATAGGTCCCATAAATCATTGTCTAAAGAAATCATATTTCTGGAGAATAATGACTTTTCTGTTTAGTGATACATTTGGAAACTATAACTATTCCTACCCAGTAGGGTATAGTAAGAAGAAGAAAGTTATTAGCTAAATTGAAAACTAAGTTTATTGAATTTCTGAAACATAGGATTTATTTTCTGATGTTGCAATCTTGCTACAAGCTTTTAAAATTGGAGCTAAATCTCTTGTGAAGTCCTCAGATCTTCTTAGAATGCTCTGATACTTTCTCAGGCTTTACAAAATCAGTCCTGGAAGTTAGCAGTACTGGTTACCCAAATGCCTTACCTTACTCTATCCTTGAAACTGGGAAAAGTGATATCGTTTCCAAAGAAGAACAGTTTGGTATAAATATTGGTTAGTCAGAAATGCCTACTTTCAATGCCATATCCTTGAAACTGGGAAAAGTGATATCGTTTCCAAAGAAGAACAGTTTGGTATAAATATTGGTTAGTCAGAAATGCCTACTTTCAATGCCATTGTAGTCCTTAGTTTCCCTTTTGTTGCTATTAAAGATCTTGAGGTAGGAATGTTGAGTCAAATTCAAGAAAGGCAAAAAATTTTTAAAGAATCAAATTATACGCATTCAAAAATAAAATCAAACTAATTTTTATACAAGAATTAAATTGTAAATTTTAAAATATTAGAGATCTATTTAGTGCTGTGGAGTTGGTTCCACCTCGTAGCAACCCTGTATAGGGTTTCTGAATCTGTAAATCTTTGTGGGAGCAGAAAGCTTCATCTTTCTCCTGTGGAGCCACTGGTGAGTTCTAGCTGCCAAACTTGTGGTTTGCAGTCCAGTGCTTATCCTCTAGAGCTATCACACTCCCAGTAGAGATCTACATGTTCAAAATACTTTCTTGAAAAAAAAATGCTCTCAGACTTCCCCATGCTATCATTTCATCTAGGAAAAACAAACAAACTGGAATCCTTATATATCTCCATCCATCTGTTCATTCCTAGGGCAGTAGTCCTTTCCTCCCATATGTTTTTTGAGTGACAGAATATGTCATCTAAACGACATGACCATTCCCTACATTACCTTCCTATTATGCACTAAGTAAAATAAAAGGCATTTACACTTTCATACATAACATTATTTGAAAATGATAATGCTTTCTATTAAACTGTACTTCAATATTCTGTTTTACCTGCAGCTGAATGTGGCGCATCTGCAACAAATAATGAAGGCATCTTGCTGTCTCCAAATTATCCACTCAACTATGAAAACAACCATGAATGTATTTATAGTATCCAGGTTCAAGCAGGAAAGGGAATCAATATTTCAGCCAGAACATTTCATTTAGCACAAGGAGATGTTCTCAAGGTAGGTGAACTCAAACATATTTGTATTTGGTCATTTTCAGTCATTAAGTATATATTGTTTTATAAATATATATGTG
>NW_006408519.1:15372886-15374922 GCF_000296735.1 Chrysochloris asiatica | reverse complement strand
TACAGCCTTGGAAACCCTGTGCAGGGTCGCTATGAGTCGGAACCGACTCCACGGCACTTAACAACAACAACAACAATTGTTTATATATTTTAAAAAAATAAGTATTTTTAGAAATAAATAATTTAGGCAAATAAAGATTCCCCGAATTACTGATATTACTGATAGTTGTTGTTGTTAAGTGACATTGAGTTGATTCTGACCGATAGCGACCCTATATAGGGTTTCCAAGGAGCAGCTGGTGAGCTTAAATCACAGACATTACACTTCGAATGACTTTGTTGTCTGACACATTAAGCCCACAGTGCCACAACAGGACTCCATAATGATAGTTACTTCTATAAAATTATATTTAAGCATTTAAATAATTAATACAGTCTTCCTAATTTTTAAGATTTGTATAAACCAAGTAAGAATGTCAACATAGTTCTATTTTCAAAATCTTTAGGGGAAAAAAAAGGCATCTTGGCAGTGTGTCAGGATTGAAGTGAACCTTGTTTAAGTTGTGATTTTATTATTGTTGACGATTTTCATCTTTTAAAAATAACATTTCATGAGTATTGATGACTGTCTAACACAAACAATATTATATGCTTTGTAATATTTGTATGGATGTTGAGAAAGATTATCCATAAATGTGTACAATTTTCATATTGATTTAGGGCCAATACAGTAATTTACATTTTATGTACTTTTCCACAACAGGAAAGAGAAATAGACTTTATAAAAGTTTTCAACTTCTAGCTGTTTGTGTTGGGTTTTCCTTTAAAAATTAGGTTTTCTAAATCATAGTCAACAATTATTTAAATGGGTATATTTAGAACTAAGGCAGCAATTATGTCTCTGTGATTAAATATAAAAGGAGGGGCTCCTGGTGTGGCACTGAAGGATAAGCTCTAGACAGAAAACCACAGGTCGGCAGTTCAAGTCTACCAGCTGCTCCTCAGAAATCCAGCACAAGGTAGCTGAGGTACTAGCTACTTGGTGGCACTTAACAAAAATAACAAAGGAAGGGGTAAAGTGCCAACACATGTATAAGATGTTTAAGTCTAACTATTAATCAACATCACATCAGTAACAAAAATAAACATGTTTCAGGAACGAAAACCCAGGAAATGCTTTCTCATGCCTATCGTCACGTTTTGTCCTTCCATGCTGCTTGAGATTTACCTAAGAATTGTATAAAAAATGACTTACATTATTTCAAAAATTCATTTGGGATTACAGATGACACCTTTTAAGAAAGAAAATACTTCTGGATATCAGTCAATGTTGGTGTGAACTGTGCTTCTCAGTGTTTCCTGGAAAATGCCTTCCTTTTTTGGTGAAAGGGATACATTCATCTGTAACATGTGTTATCTGAGAAAAGTCAGAACTTCAGTATCAAGTGGCAACATAAAGATGTTGTGGTTAGAGATGAAGGAAGGCAGAAGAAACTAAATTTTAGTCTCAGTGAATTTCTTTAGATATACATTTATCTTTTGAATATGAAATAAATTTTATATTCCTAGAAATGTTTCAGGTTTTAAAAGTTTCACTGGAATATACATATGCTCCCTAAACATGAAAAACCACCACCATTGTTTACATGGACTCCTCGTGTGGCATAGTAGGATCAGGACTGAACTGCAAACCACAAGGTGGGCAGTTCAAACCCACAAGTTGCTCCTTGGAAACCCTATACAAGGTCACTGTGAGTCAGAATGGACTCGATGACAAAACAACAACAAAATGAAAAATTATGTACAAAATATAACATTATAAATACAATAATTAACTATCCACCTACTTGCATTTGGTTCATTTTGAATTTCACTAGTAATTCAAATTGCAGAAGCAAATAACTTCAGCAATTCACTCTAGAAAGACATTTTGTGGCCAATATTATCTCTCCTTATATTCCCGTTTCATGTTCTCTCCACTAATGGACAGTGTATAGTGTTTATGTGCTACCTCACTCTTCCTGTTAATCCTACTGTTGTTGTTACGTGTCATCAAGTCAGTCTCGACTCATAGCATTCCTAAGTAAGGTTTCCGAG
>NW_006408519.1:15370147-15372533 GCF_000296735.1 Chrysochloris asiatica | reverse complement strand
GAACTGCTGACCTTGCGGTTCACAGCCTGATTTGTAACCACTATGCTACCAGAGCTCCTTAGAGCTCCTTATAGACGTTATTAATTCAAGAGTACCCACCAACACAGGTACACTTAGGTATGCACAAGAAGATACAAGCACTCTTCAAAGGATAAATGACTGATTCTCAAAGATTACAGAGCTCAAATTCATCTAAGAAAGGAAGGGCATTTGCCTAAGTACAAATTAGTTCCTAAGAACCTCCTCACCTCAGTACTTTTCATATTAAATCTAGTAGAATTCATTCTTCTCCACCAGTTAAGTCAGGTCTTGTGACCTAAGGAACAAAAGATAGTTCATTATAGTGCTCTCTGTACCTTATCTAACATCATTTAAAACAATTTAATTCTGTATGGCATAAGATTGACTATGTTCTTTGGAATGCTTCTTTTGTAATTCTTATATGACAGTAGGGTTTAGAAGGATTTTTTTTTTTTTTCTTGTTTCATTTACTATATAATAGACATGTTATTGGATTCTGACAAACAAACTATCATCTATGTGTATTTGATGTTTCTGTACACATACATACAACAATATGTCAATAAGTATTACTCCTATAGTAATAGTTCATAAATGCTGAATTTATTCCAAACAAAATGTGTTCAAACAAGTCTCTGTGATCAGTGGATGGCTGCTAACAAATACACTTGTCTTAGTTTCTTTAGGATGCCTTCAAAAAGAGTTAAAATCCAGCAGCCTTACCATGGGAAAAAGATGAGACTTTCTGCTCCAGTAAAGATTTACAGCCTCAGAAACTATAAAGGGTCACTAAAAGTCAGAACAGACTTGATGGCACACAACCACCAACACCTACTTGGCAATAAAGCATCTAGGTGTAAAGGATTATAAAGTGTGTTTTGTCCTAGGGCATCCTCTGTTCATGCTGCACCAGGGAGGCATTGAGTAGTTTAAAGTCTTATTTCTTATGCAAAATATACTCTGAGATTGTAAAGTGCCTAGAGTAGGTTCAGACTCATGTTGACTCTCTTTAGGGTTTCTAAGGCTGAAAATCTTGGAAGGAGTAAAAAGCCTCATCTTTCTCCCATTGAGCAACTGGTGGGCTAGTACATGTACAGTCCAGTGCTTATCTTACAGCGTCACTACACTGCAAAATGTAGTCTAAACAGATAATTATAGAAAAGGCTAGTAAAATAACTTAAATTTGGTTTTAAATTTCCCATTTCCTACTTGATTTCTAGTCATCAGTACCATTAGACACCCACTGCCCCAATTGGAAAGCCTTTTACATCCTCCAGGTCTTGTTACCAGATTCTGGTATGCTCCCCAACTCATAGGAAACTCTTCAGCTGCTCTGCACATCTTGCTACATTATGCCAGAATCCCATGTGGCTGTCTTAGGCCCACTTCTTGACATACCGTCATTTCTTTCACATCTCTCCTGTGCTGCTCATGTTGATTTCTATAAGTTTTGCCACCTTCCTGGACACAAGGCACAGATTCCCTCTATTCTCTGATTCTAAGCAATCTTCAGATTCTATGACATCTCAATCCAAGATGAGTAAGAATAGACCTACATATTTGTTCTCCTCTTAATTTGCCAATAAAATGTTTATCTAGTTTAATTGAGATGTAATTTGAATATATTCTTCTATGACATTAAAGGGCCAGGATATGTCAAGAATAGTGAACGTCTCCAGTTTTCTTCTCAAGTAAAAATATTAATAATTCATTCATTCAACTAACATCTATGATTATTTACATAGTTTGTTTTAAGTTATATGCTTAAAATGTATTATATGTAGGTTCTGAACAATCTACATGAATAGTTCCATTGCCATTCTCTTTGGATGAAAACTGAATTTCCATTTTTGTTGTTACTATGTTTGTTTTTATTTTCAAATAAAGACTAAGCACTATGTTTAGATAAAATAATATAGCAGACATAAAATCCAAGGCAATCATCTTAATAAAATGTAGTATTGTGTAATTTCAAGCCTTGTTTCTTATGTAAAATGGAATGTAAATGGATGATTATGGAGAAAAGCCAGTAAAACTCAATATTGGTTTTGAGACTGAAAAAAATGGTTAAGAAGAAACATTACTTAGCATTTCTAAAATATAAGTTTCATTATTAGGTTTCAATTTTTCATTATTAAAAATTAGACAGTTGAAGAACATGATCAATGGCAAACTTTTAGAGATATAATGAGGAGGTTATTAACTTTTTTTCTTTAATGATCTAAAATGTATTTTTCTCAAGTTACTTTCCTGTTCTATGTGTGACTCTTTGGTGCACTAGAGATGGTTTATTAAGATTTATAAGATTTAACTGTTAACAATTTCAGGAATTTTGAGAGCCAATGGTTAACAAGGAGCTGTGGTG
>NW_006408519.1:15362627-15364216 GCF_000296735.1 Chrysochloris asiatica | reverse complement strand
CAGATTGAACAAGTATGATAAAGAATGCAAAACTTTTTCTAACTATTAGACATTCAGTATCTTCTAGCTCTGTTCAACCAACTGCCTGTGGTCCATATGCAGGTTCCACATGAGCACCATTAAGTGTTCTGGAATTCCCATTCTTTGCAATATTATCCATAGTTTGTTATTATCTACATAGTTGAATGTCTTTGCATAGTAAATAAAACACAGGTAAACTTCTTTCTGGTATTCTATATTTGTCAGTATCAATCTGACATCAGCCAGAATTATATTTGTTTGCTAGTGACTGCCATAAGTGACAGCACATACAAAAGTTTGGTAAAACTCAATGAAAACAATTTGTAAGAATCAATTGATTTATACATTTTTAATAAATAACATTTCATACGCTATTATTATTTGTATATCCATAATATACATCTTTTAAGAGGTGGAAGACTTCAATTCATGGGCCATATCTGGTTTGAAACCTGGTGGTTTTGACCTACTTACTTTGTTATTTGCAGAACAAATTGTAATCCACTATAAAATCAGGACTCCTTGGTCTTCCTTGTACACATGTGAATATTTCCTACCACAGACAGCATTGTATTTCAGCATAGATCTTTATATGTTCTTTTTGATAATGAATGCAGCAGAATTTCTCTTCATTTTTTTGTTCCAACATAGTAAGACATAAGATTGACCAATTCAGAATGACCATTCAACTCGCTAATTTTAATCCATTTTCGCTCACTAATGCCTAGGATATCAATCTTTATGCATTCCATTTCATTTTTTATGACTTCCAATTTTCTTATATTTTATACATTCCACATTCCAATTATTTGTGATTGTTTCTTTTCATTGTTAGACATGCCCCACCAGCAATGAAAGCTTTGCTCTGTCATTACAGTTGACTCTACTTAGAGGAAGCAGCACTTACCCACTCATATTTTGAGTGCCTTTCAACCTGTGTGGCTCATCTTTTCACATTAAATAGACAATGTTTCACTGCTGTTCATAAGGTTTTCAGTGACTAATTTTCAGACATGGTAGCCTTTCCTTCTTTCTAGTCTGTAAGCTCCACTGGGGCTCGACTGGTATTTGAGATTATTAACAGTGTATCATCCAGCATTTTAAAAAAGTGTATGTAGAAATACACATTTATTCTCTGCCCTGACCCCCACTGATCCTTTTATTAGATACCTTTTCCAAAGCACTCTCTAAATAGCCATTTATCTAGAGAGGACTGTTAGACGTTATATATGAGTGAGCTGCTTCAGTACTGCATCAGTTTGTTGAAATATTTCATTTTGGATTCTGTCAATTCCAGGAGTCTTGTTTTTCACCAGTGCCTTCAATGCACCTTAGACTTCTTCCTTCAGTACCATCAGTTCACGATCATAGGCTCTCCCTTGAAATAGTTTAATATCTACCATTTATTTGTTTATTAATGTTTTATTGTGAATTATGTGATAGTTTGCATGGGAGAACATTAGTTTTACATTCATCCTATTGTATATTGTTTCATTGCCATGGTTACAATCCCCTCCATGCATCATCAACCAGCCACAGGGTATACCCTACAAGCCTGCCCCTGGGTC
>NW_006408519.1:15354895-15362427 GCF_000296735.1 Chrysochloris asiatica | reverse complement strand
TATTCAATTCTTTCAGTTTGAGAAATACTTAGCATGTTCTTCCCTTTTGATTTTCTAACTCCAGATCTTTCCACATTTCATTAAAATATAATATTTTGACTTCTTGAGCTGCCCATTGAAAGTTTCTGTTCAACTCTTTTACTTCTTCATTTCTTCCATTTGCTTTAGTATTTCTTTACTGGAGAGCAAGTTTCAGAGTCTTCTGACATCTATTTTTTTCTTTTCTTTCTTTCTTGTCTTTTTAATTATCATTTGCTCTCTTTCTGTTTGATATTTTTGATGTCACACCACAATTCTTTTTGTCTTTTGTCATTAGTGTCTAATGAATCAAATATGTTTTTGAGATGGTCTCTAGATTCAGGTGGGATATGTTCTATGTCATATTTTGACTCTTATGGACTTGTGTTCATTTTACTCAGCTTCAACCTGAATTTCAATATGAGAAATGGGTAGTCTGTTCCACAGTCAGCCCCTGATCTTGTTTTAACTGATGTTATTGAGCCTTCTCATCACATCTTCCCACAGATGTAGAATTCCATTTAGTTCCTATGTATTCAATCTTTTGAGGTCCTTTTGTGTAATCACATTTTATGTTGTTTAACAAGATATTTGCAATGAATAAATAATTGGTCTTGCAAAATTCTATCATGTGATCTCCAGTATCATTTCTATAACTAAGGTCATATTTTCCAACTACTGATTCTTCTTTGTTGCCTCCAACCTTTGCCTTCTAATCACCAGTAATTATCAATACATCTTGATTGCATGTTTTATCAATTTCAGACTAAAGAAGTTGTTAGAATTCTTCAATCTCTTTATCACTGGTGTTAGTGGTTAGGGCGTAAATTTGAATAATAATGGCATTAACTGATTTTCCTTGTAGGCGTTTGGGTATTGTCCTATCACCGCATTGTACTTCAAGATAGATCTTTTAACAATGAATACCACACGATTCCTTTTGAATTTGTTGTTCCTGCAATGATAAGTCATATAGTTGTCAGAATCAATATGACCAATATCAGTAAATTTCAGCTCACTAATGCCTAGGATAGCAAGGTCAATGTGTTCCCTTTCATTTTTGGTAACTTAAAAATTTCCTAGATTCATACTTCATACATTCCATGTTCCAATTATTAATGGATATTTGCAGCTGTTTCTCCTCATTTTGAGTTGTACCCATTAGCAAATGGAGGTCTCTAAAAGTTTAGCCCATTCTCATCATCTTGGTCACTTCTAATTTGAGGAGGCAGCTTTTCCCCATTGGTATTTTGAGTACCTTCCAATCTGATGGCTCATCTTTCAGACTCTATCATGATAATATTTCATGATAAGAGTTTCAGTGACAAAATATTTACAAGTGGTTTGCTTCTCCTTCTTCTGACTCTGTTAGTCTAGATGCTCATCTGAAACCTGTTCACCATGGGTCACACTGTTGTTATTTAAAATACCAGTAGCATTACTTCCAGCATCATAGCAAGCACACAAAGCATTACAGCAGAACAAACTGATAGAAGAGTGGTGATGTCCTTTCTTAGCTCCCTAGATTTCTGGGGGATAGTGATTCAGACATAAGATTAAAATAACAAAATTAAACATTAATAATGATATGCTTTTGAAAAAGTAACATAGGCCTATATATTCTAAGAGATTCTGATCCTGATAAAAGTAAGAGAAACAGTCTCACATAAATATTCTATGTGGTTTTCACTATAACCAGCTTAATCACTCTGCATTGTTTACCATTACTGTTGAACAAAAGGCACATTTTTGTTTGGTTTGGTTTGTTATTTTTATACTTCCTTTCTTCTTTGCAAGTAATTTGCCTTTGGTTAAATTGCTTTCTCTTTCCTTGCTCTCTGTATTTCTCCATATGATAGATTCGGATATATTTGAAGAATTTATTTACAATTTAAACAACATTGACTTGTTCATTGTTATAAAAGGTTTTCCTTTTCAACCCACCGATCCATGACCATGCAGTAAATTCCAACTCATGGTGACTCGGTAGGACAGAGGAGAATTGCTCCATTGGCTTTCCCAGACTAAATCTTCACAATGCAACTTGTGGGTTCCAACCATTTACCTCAGTTATGAGCCCAGTGTTTGACCCACTGTGCCACCAGAGCTTCTATTTATTTTTAAAGTCTTTTTAACACTTGTTTTCATTTTTGTTTAACCTGGTGGCTCTGTGGTTAAATGCTCAGCAGCTGCTGTTAGGTCAGTGATTATAACCCAATAGATGCTTCATGTGAGATAGAAGTATTAAGGACTTTTTAAAATATTTACATCCTGGAAATACATCTGAGCCGTTCTACCCTGTCCCACAGGGTTGTTTTGAGTCAAAATACATTCTAAGATAGTGGGATTTTGTTTTTTGTTATTTTCACACATGTTTTCATAATTTCATAGTTGATAGATCAAGTTTTTATATTTTTTAATAGCAGCAGACTTTATATAATTGCTAAGTGATTCGGTGTTATGTTTTTCCTCCCTTTGACTCTCAGTTGTTTACTCAGCTGTAGTTAGTGGGTTTTGATACTGAATTATACACACTTAATTGGACATATAGAAGTCCTGGTGTGGTGCTGTGGGCTAATGCGTCAGACTGCAAAGCCGTTTGAACTGCAAGGTTGGCGGTTCAAGCTCACCAGCTGCTCCTTGGAAACCCTATACAGGATCGCTATGGCACTTCACAACAACAGCATCCACAACAACAAAAATTGGACATATAAGGTCAGTTTGAAGTGCAGGTTCAGTGGTTCAAGCTCACCAGCCGCTCTGTAACAATAACACATAACAATAACAGCAGTTGAGCATAATGTATTTCTTCTTTTAGAAATGATTCGTGTTTTAGTCATACCCTTTCTTTCAGTTGTTACTTAAATTTAAGTTTCTTAAGGAAAATTTCTTTGCAGTAAAAATATATGCTTCTAGTTTTAAAATTAGAAAGACTCTATAAATATGTCTCTGTTATGACAATCACAATTTGATTAATGATTTTTTTATTCTCCATCATTTCAAGAATGCTATCTTAATATTTTTGTGTTCTCAGCACTTACCACAGTATCTAGAAATAAGTGTGTGCTGAATTACTTTCTTTCTTTCTTTATTGCTATATGGAGTGATGGTTTTGACAGAGTGAAAATCAGCACTACATACAACAATATTTTGGATGATAATGACAGAATAAGATAGTGATCCCTGTTACCTATCATGAAGTGTTTTCCATTAACATTAGAACAGTGATAAGTAAATATAGTTTTAAAATTTATATTTATAAATGTCCTTTTCTGTTTCTTTAGATGCAACAATTAGTTTATGTGTCTACAGTTAATTTTTATTTGACTATTTTTGATAGATTGAAAGTTTTTACCATGGATCCATATATGAAAGCAGAACTAGCTATTCAAATAACTAAAAATAAAAGAAATCATTACATATATTTTCCATAACAATTGACTTTGATATTAGTAAAAAGTAATGGGGATAAACAAGAAAATAACTGTTACTTAAAGCTACCTTTATAATATTATCCATGCATTAATATCCACTGGCTCTGTTGGTTAAATGGACTCATTGTGAATGTGTGGCTTTAATAACCAATTTGGAGTCCCTTGGTAGTACAAATGTTTACACACTAGATTACCAGTGAAATGGTTTGTGGTTCAAACCTACTCATAGGTGATTAAGACAGGCCTGGTGATGTGTTTCTGAAAGATCACAGCCTTGAAAACCCTATGGAGCAGTTCTACTCTATAAACATGGGGTTGATATGAGTTGGACTTAGCTCAATGGCACCTAACAACAGCACCACAGGATTAATAAACTGTGTAATATATTGACTCATAAAATAAATGTATTCAGAGTCTGACTTCTGAGGATATTGTACATTTGAAACTACAGAGAGAAAAAAATGTGTGTCCCCCCAAAGCAATGTTGTCTGCCTCAGAATTATCCCTGATGACCCCTATTCTTAAGAAATAAAAGTCAAGTCTTATATAACCAAACAAAAAAATAGGCCAGATCTCACAAACCTCAAGATTCAGTTCAATTTTATTAAAGACAGACCCATTCTTGCAGATAACTGAAATAGAAACTTATTTTTATAATAATTAGATTCATTTTGTGGTTCAAACTACTCCCATTTACTTTTAGCAAAATGTCCCATCTAATACCGAAATTATCTCATTGGAATGTGCCCATTCCAAAGAGAGGTGGCCCAAAGGAATACAGATTCATTGGACAATATCTTTGATATTCCATGTGAGTAAAGTTTTACTAAAGGTAATACAGAAACATGAAAAAGAAAAACGTGGCATCAGGATTGGAGGAAGACTCATTAACAACCTGTGATATGCATATGATACAACCTTCCTTGCTGAAAGTGAAGAGGACTTAAAACATTTACTGATGAAGATCAAAGAGCACAGCCTTCGGTGTGGATTACATCTCAATGTCAAGAAAACCAAAATCCTTACCACTGGACCAAGAGACAACATTCTTAATAACAGAAAAGATTGAAGCCGTCAAGGATTTCATTCTTCTTTGATCAACTATCAACACTCATGGAAGCAGCAGTCAAGAAAACAGACGACGTATTGCATTCGGCAAATCTGCTGCACAAGAGCTTTTTAAAGTGTTGAAGAGCAAAGATGTCAGCTTGAGGACTAAGGTGTGCCTGACCCAAGCCATGGTATTTTCAATAACCTCATATGCATGTGAAAGTTGGACAGTGAATAAGGGAGACCGTAGAAGAATTGATGCTTTTGAGTTATGGCATTGGAGGAGAATTTTGAAAGTGCCATTGACTGCCAAAAGAACCAATAGATCCGTTTTGGAAAAAGTGCAGCCAGAGTGCTCCTTGGAGGCCAAGATGACCAAACTTTATCTCTCATAGTTCAGACATATTGTCAGGAGGGACCAGTTGCTGGAGAAGAATATCATGTTGGTAAGGTAGAGGGTCAAAGAAGGAGAGGAAGACACCCAACGAGGTGGATGAACCAAGTTGCAGTATCGATGGACTCAAGCATGGCAACATTAGTGAGGTTGGCACAGGATCAGGCAGTGTTTCATTCTGCTGTGCATAGGGTTACTATGAGTTGGTACCAACTCGATGGCACTTAACAATAACTACAAATACAGAAACAGGTGCATGCATACATTGACAGAGAACTTCCAGAGGTTCAACATTGCTGATGTTCAATGGATCTTGGTTGTAAGCAGAGAATATCAGAAAGTTGTTTACCTGTGCTTTATTGACTATGCAAAGGCTTTTGATTGTGTGGATCATGACACAATATGAACAATATTGTGAAGTATTAGTATTCTAGGACACTTAATTGTGCTCATGAGGAATCTGTACCTGGACCAAGAGGCAATTGTTTGAACAGAACATGGAAAGTCAGTGATTCAAATCCACCAGTCTCTCCTCAGAAACCCTATACATGGTTTCTGTGAGTTGGATAGACTCCATGGTACTTCAGAACAACAATAGATTACATGGAATCTTGATGTGGTGCTGCAGGATAAGTACTGGACTACTATCCTAGTTCATTGGTTCAAATTCACCAGCTGCTCCTTGGAAACATTATGCAAGTTTGCTATGAGTTGGAACCAATGTACTTAACTACAACATAAATTACAAAGTTGCCAAGCCACTGAGGATCATCACCTAGCCAAGCTAACACATGTTTTACAGGGATATCAATGAAATCAATGACAGTGATACAGAAATAATGCAATTCTGATCCTGATTCAACATTATTCTCTAAACATGTGGGGAAAAAAAAAAAAAAAAAACTAATCACCACCTTTATATTGAAAGGGAAGAGACCCTGGATAAGCAAAACATTACTAAAGTGGAAGAACAAAGTAGGAGCTCTAACACTTCCAGATCTCAAAACTTACTACATAGCCATGGTAATCAAAATAGTCTAACACACTGATACAGCAGATATAAAGGCTAATGGAACAGAATTGAGAACTCAGAAGTATGCATATGGATAACTGATCCTTGGTGAGGGTCAAAATTCATTAAAAGGGAAAGAGATTTCCTTTTACAGTGGTGCAGGCCAAACTGGATATTTGTTTACCGAAAAACAGGAACCATATCTCACACCATATACAGAAATGAACTCAAGTCTTAGCTGTGAAACCTAGAACTATAAATTTCATCAATGAAAAAATAGGGACAAGCTTAGGAACGCTGATACATGATATATATACACTATCAAATATAACTGAAAACACACAAGCAGAAAAAAAACCATATGAATGGGATTTCTTAAAAAAATTAGGTACTTGTATGTATTAAAAGATCTTAGCAGAAGAGTAAAAAGGAAACCCCACAGACTTGGAATAAATTTTTGGCAATGGCAGACTTCAATACCTCAATAAGAATAAGACAAATAATCCAATTTTATAGTTGGACATAGGACATTAACAGATATTAGAACAAAGAAGACATTCAGGCAGCCAAGATATATAAGAGATGCTCATCATCATTAGCCATTAAACCCACTGCCATTGAGTTAATTCTGACTCATGGTGACCCAGTCTTGGCTGGAGCAGAAAGCCTCACCTTTCTTCTTTGGAGACTGTGGTGGGTTTGAATCATTGACCTTGCAGTTAGTGCACTGTTGTTGCTGTTGTTGTTATGTGCCATCGAGTCGATTCTGACCCATAGAGACCCCGTATAGGGTTTCTGAGGAGCAGCTGGTGAGCTTGAACTGCCAACCTTGCAGTTCAAATGGCTTTGCAGTCTGGTGCATTAACTCATAGTGTAACACTAGGACTCCAGTAGTACATTAAAGAGAAGCAAATCAAAACAATGAGATACAATCTCAATCCAGCATTAACTGTTGTTGTTGTTATTGCTAGGTGTCATCGAGTCAGTTCCAACTCACAGTGACCCACTGTACAACAAAAAGAAACACTGCCCAGTCCTTCACCTACTTCACAATTGTTCTTATGGTTGAACCCATTGTTGCTGCCTCTATGTTAGTCCACTTTGTTGGGGGTCTTCCTCTTCTTCATTTACCCTTCACTTTACCAAGCATGATGATCTTCTCCAGGGACTGATCACAGCATAAATAGCAAAGTTCAAAGAAATAGAAAACTATAATTGCTGCTGAGAATGTGGAGAGACTGAATCCTTCAAATGCAGCTGGTGTTATTGTAAAATGGTACAACCGCTATGGAAAATGGTATGGCACTTCCTTAAAAAGTTGGAGATGGAAATACCATATAACAATCCCACAACTTGCTATATATTCTAAAGAAATAAGAGCCACAAGTAGATATATGCATACCCACATTTACCCAGCACTATTCCTAATAGCAAAAAAATGGAAACAACCTAAATGCCTATCAATGAAATATTGATTAAGCAAACTATGGTACACACACATTATGGAGTACTATGAACTTCTGGTGTGGTCCTATATGATAAGCACTGGATTGCTAACCATAAGGTCTACACCGCAGGAACCCAGTACTAGTTCTCTATGAGTTGAAACTGACTCTATGACACA
>NW_006408519.1:15352722-15354690 GCF_000296735.1 Chrysochloris asiatica | reverse complement strand
AACTTGGATGAAGTGGAAGTAAATAAACAATAAGGAAATCAGAAAAAATGATGTAAGCAAGTGAAGAAACTGGGCACAATACAAGAGTTAAAGGCAACAGAAGAAAATACTGTTAAATATACAATCTCTCAATAATGGTGATAAGAGTAGATATATTGATAAACATGCAGTCTTAACAGGTAGGAGAGGAATAGTAGGAGTTGTTGTTGTTAGGTGCCATCAAGTCAGAACTGACTCATAGCAACCCTATGCACAACAGAATATAACACTGCCTGGTCCTGAGCCAACCTCACAATTATTTGATATGCTTGATCCCATTGTTGTTGTCACTGTGTCAATCCATCTTGTTGGGGGGTCTTCCTCTTTTCTTCTGACTGTCCACTTCACCAAGCATGATGTCCTTCTCCAGGCATAGGTCCCTCCTGATAATGAATTCTGGCCACCCTAACTTCTAAAGAGCACTCTGGCTGTACTTCTTCCAACACAGATCTGTTTGTTCTTTTGGCAGTCCATGGTACTTTTAATGTTCTCCTCCAACACCATAACTCAAATGCATCAATTCTTCTACAGTCTTTCTTATTCACTGTCCAACTTTCACATGCATATGAGGTTATTGAAAATACCATATCTTGGGTCAGGTGCACCTTAGTCCTCAAACTGACATCTTTACTCTTGAATACTTTAAAAAGGGCTTGTGCAGCAGATTTGCCTAATGCAATATATCATTTGATTTCTTGACTGCTGCTTCCATGAATGTTGATAGTTGATGGGAGAAAAGTGAAGTTTTTGACAACTTCAGTCTTTTTTCCATTTATATGGATGTTATTTATTTGTCCAGTGGTGAAGATTTCTGTTTTCTTTACATTGAGATGCAACCCATACCAAAGGCTATGGTCTTTGATCTTCATCAGTAAGTATTTTAAGTCCTTTTTGCTTTCAGCAAGCAAGGTTGCAGCATGTACATGTTGCAGGTTGCTAATAACTCTTCCTCCAATTCTGATGCCACATTCTTTTCATATAATCCAGCTTTTTGGATTATGTACTCAGCATATAGGTTGAGTAAATATGGTGAAAGGATACAACCCTGGTGCACAATTTTCCCTTGTTCTTTTCTAATGACTGCCTATTGGTCTACATACAAGTTCCTAATGAGCAAAATTAAGTGTTCCAGAATACTCATTTTCCACAATGTTGTCCTTAGCTTGTCATGATCCACACAATCAAAAGCCTTTGCAATCAAAAGTATGTAGAGTAGGAGTATACCCACAAATATATGCATTGTTGGTTTTCTTTTCTTTTTTTGTCTGTCGGTGTGGTAGCAGTAAAGAGTGGAGTCTTGGTTAAGATTATGGCTAAATCTAAATTAGACCTATGTGGTACTGTGGGTTAATGCGCCAGACTGCAAAGCCATTTGAACTGCAAGATTGGCAGTTCAAACACACCAGCCGCTCCTCAGACACCCTATACAGGGTTGCTATGGGTCAGAATCGACTCAATGACACTCAACAACAACAACAACTTCATTTACTGTTAGAGTTACAGTAATGACTAAGGGTAGGGATTAGACTAGAGCTAGGAATAGGACTTGGTCCAGTTATTAGGGTTACAATTAGGATTGTTTTTACTTTTTTGTTTACTTGAAATCTACTTGAATTCCTCTTAATTTGGAAGTTGCAATTACATTACTCCCTCTTTTTAGTTTATGTTTTTGTTGTGTTGCAACTGTATCTGTTTCTCTGTTTTTGGTATTATCGGTCTATTTTCCATTTGCATTTCAATATCTAGGTGATACTGTCATGCTTGTTAGTCTCTGACTGTTGTCTGCTGTTGTTGGTTCTTTGTCCAAAGTATTTTTTGTTAAGAGTCTCTATTTTACAAATTCTTTCAGTTTCTGTTTTTCTGAAAATTAACTAATTTTGCCATAATATTTGATGGACAGTTTTATTGGGTTTATGAGTCTTGCTTGGC
>NW_006408519.1:15338609-15352202 GCF_000296735.1 Chrysochloris asiatica | reverse complement strand
TTTTTTTCCCCCTCCTTTTTGTCTCTTTCCGTTCTGGAATTCCAACCACATATAAAATATTCCTCTCGATAGTGTCCCACATAAATCTTAGGCTTTTTCAGCTTTTTTTGTTGATGTTCATTTTTCTGATTGTTCCTCCAAGAGATGAATATTGAGAGCGTTTTCTTCAAATTTAGTAATGTGACCTTCCATTGATTCAGATCTACTTTGCCCTTTCAGTGCATATAAATAGCTATACTTTTGAGAGCTTGCTAATTACTGTTTTTACATAGTGACCAATTGTTCATTTACTTTGTCAGTTTGTTTCATGAATTCTTTTAAAGTTTTGTTTTTGTTAAATTTCATTTTCTGTTTCCTCCATCATTCTCTTAATCCATTGAGAATGCCTAACTTGCATTCCTTTGAATTTCTTATTAAGTAGTTCCAATGCCAATTCTGGTATTATATTTTCTGTCTCTATATTTTGGTCACTTGTTTGAAGTACTACTGTTTTGTCTGTTTTCTCCAAGACATTATGGCATCTTATTTATGTTTAATTGATGATTGTACACTAGTTTGTTCCAGTCTCTACCACATCCACCAAAAGACAGGCACTTACCATCTGACTTTTGGTGGCTGTGGTAGAGACTGGAAGTGTGAACAATAGAATGAGCATTGGTAGCATCATTGTATGAAACATGTTGTTGTTAGGTGCCATCAAGTTGGTTCCAACTCATTGTGACTCTATGCACTATATAATGAAACATTTCCCAGTCCTTTGCCATTATCACAATTGTGGTCATACTTGAACCCATTGCTGCTGCTACTTTGTCAATTCATCTCCTTGGGGGGTCTTCCTCTTTTTTGCTGACCCTCCACTTTACCAAGCTTGATGACCTTTTCCAGATCCCTCCTGATAATATGTTCAAAGTATGAGAGATGAAGTCTCACCATCCTGGTTTCTAAGGAACATTCTGGCAGTATTTCTTCCAAGACAGTTTTGCTTGTTCTTTAGGCAGTCCACAGTACTTTCAATATTCTTTTCCAACACTGTGACTCAAATGCACTTATTCTTCTGGTCTTCCTTATTCGTTACCTAACGTTCACTGGTATATGAGGCTATTGAAAATTTCTTAGCTTGAGTGAGGATAAGCTTAGTACTCAAATTGCTATCTTTGCTCTTGGCCACTTTAAAGAGGTCATGTGCAGCATATTTGTTTAATGCAATACATCATTTGATATCTTGGCTGCTGCTACCATGTGTATCCAGTCAAAATGAAGTCTTTGACAATTTCAATCTTTTTTCCATCTGTGATGATGTTATTTGTTGGTCTAGATGTGAGGATTTTTTTTTTTTCCATTACATTGAAGTGCAATCTATATTGAAGGCTGTGGTCTTTGATCTTCATCAGTAAGTATTTTAAATCCACTTTGCTTCTAGTAACCTGATTATTGCAGTTTGTTAATGAGTCTTCCTCCAAACCTGATGTCACATTCATCTTCAGATAATTCAACTTCTTGGATTATTTGCTCAACATAGATTTTAAATAAGTATGGTGAAAAGATACAACCCTGACTCACACCTTTCCTGATTTTAAACCACTCAGTACCCCCTTGTTCTATTTGAATGAGTGCCTCTTTGTCTATGTACATTTTCTTCATAAGCACAATCAAATGTTCTGTAATACTCATTCATTGCAATGTTGTTCATAGCTTGTCATGATCCACACACTCAAAAACCTTTGCAATGTGAAGTTTACATAGTCAACAAAGCACAAGTAAACATCTTTCTGATATTCTCTGCTTTCAGCCAACATCCATATAATTTCAACAATGATAGGCCTAGCTATAAATCCTCTTATGAATCCTGCTTGAATTTCTGGAGGTTCCCTGTCACTGTATTGTTGCAAGCATTTTTAAAATATCTTCAGCAAAACTTTTCTTGCATGTGATATTAATATTTTCAATTATTTCAATATATTCCATTGGATATCTTCTATTTGGAATGAGTACAAATATGCGTCTTTTGTAATCTTTTGGCCAGATAGCTGTCTTCACACTCTCTTGACATAGATGAGTGAGTGATTCCAGTACTACTTCAGATTGTTGAAAGTTTTCAATCTGTGTTCCATCAATTTCTGGAGCCCTGTTTTTCACCATTGCCTTCAGTGCATCTTGGACTTTTTCCTTCAGTGCCATCAGATTTTAACCATATGCAAGCTCTTGAAATGTTGAACATCAACCATTTCTTTTTGGTAGAGTGACTTTGTATATACCTTCCATCTTCTTTTTATGTTTTCTGCATCATCTTCAATATTTCGTCTATATAGTCCACAGTATTGCAAACTGAGACTTGATTTTTGTCTTCAATTCTTTCAGCTTCAAAAATACTGAGTGTTCTTTCCTTTCGGTTTTCTAACTCCAGGTCTCTGCATATTTCCTTATAAGGCTTGACTTTGTCTTATCAAGCTGCCCATTGAAATGTTCTGTTTAGCTTTTTTACTGTATCTTTTTTTTTTTTTTTAATTCGCTCTAGCATCTGTATCTTAAAGAGTATTTTAAAGAGTAAGACATCTTAAAGAGTAAATTTAAGTGTCTCTTCTGACTTCCATTTTGGATATTTATTTCTTTTCTATGATGTTCTTATGGTATCCTACAGCTTTTCTGTCTTCAGTCATTAATGTCTAATGAATCAATTCTGTTCATGAGATGCTCACTAAATTCGATGGGATGTGTTCAAGGTCATAGGCTTGTTTTAATTTTCTTCAACTTCAGCATGAACTTGCATAGTAACAATTGATGGTCTGTTCCATAGTCAGACTCTTGTCTTGTTCTGCCTGATGTTATTTAGATTTTCTACGCTCTCTTCCCACAGCCGTAGTCAGTTTGGTTCCTTCTGGTGAGGTCAATATGTATAGTCATCCATTATGTTGTTTAAAGATGGTATTTACAATGAATAAGTCATTGATTTTGCAAAATTCTAACATGAGATCATTCCTATCACTAAAGCCATATTTTACAACTGCTGAACCTTCCTCTTTGTTTCAAACTTTTGTATTCCATCCACCAGTAATTATCAATACATCTTGATTGTGTGTTTTATCAATTTCATATTTAAGAAGGTGGTAGAATTACTCAGTCTCATCAACGCTGGCTTTAATGGTTGGCATGTAAATTTTAAAATTAGCGGTATTAACTGGGCTTTCTTGTAAGTGTATGGACACTATCCTATCACAGACAGCATTGTACTTCAAGATAGATTTTGAGATGTTCTTATTGTTGATGACTACAACAACATTTCTCTTCAATCTTTCATTCCCATATAGGAACTCATGATTGTCTGATTCAAAATGGCCATAGCAGTCCACTTCAGCTCACTAATGTCTAGCATATTGAGGTTTATGTGTTCCATTTCACTTTTGAAAACTTAAAATTTTCCTAGATTCATTCTTCATACATTTTATGCTCCAGTTATTAATGAATGTCTGTAGCTCTCTCTCTTCATTTGAGTTGAATCCTATCAGCAAATGAATGTCCCAAAATCTTTACTCTATTCCCATCATTATGATCAACCATACTTTGAAGAAGAAACTCTTCCCTGGTTGTTTTATGAGTGCTTTCCTACCTGAGATCTCATCTTCTGGCACTATAGTTGACAATATTCTGGAGCTATTCATAATGTTTTCATCTTCTGGCACTGTATCTGGCAATGTTCTGCTGCTATCAATAAGGTTTTCAGTGGCTGAACATTCAGAAATATTCTTCCTCTTCTTCTTCCTAATTTGCCTTAGTCAGGAAAATCCACTGTGGGTGACCCTGCTGGTATTTACAATACTGGTGGCCTAGCTTACAGCATCACAGCAACTCACAAGATACCACAACATAACAAACTGACAGATGCATTGTGGGTGAAACATCATAAAACTCCTGGAAAGAAGACGTGGCATGTTGTTAAGTGCCATTGAGTTGGTTCTGACTCCTAGCAACCCTATATAGTGTTTCAAAGAGTGACTGGTGAGTTTGAACTTGTGGTTAGCAGTCCAAGACTTATCCTACAAAGCCACACCAGGTCTTTAGTGTTTACCATGAAATTTCATAAAAATGTATCTCCCATTTTGTGTATACTGTTTTATACAGTCTGAGCTTGAGTAGAAGTACAGCTACAGAAGGATGAGAATGATGGAGGCCTAGAGAATTTAGGAATTTTGCCTCTATATGTACTTGATGTGTTAAATTAGTTTCTGAAAGCTAATTAATAACTTTTAAGTTAATATTTTGAAAATGAAACAACTTAAAAGATATAGATAGCTAATAGAAATTTCTATCATGTTGTTGGAAAAGTAGGTATTTGCTCATTTTGAGAAAACTGCAGAGAGACAAATTACACACCCACATGCACACACACACACACCCAGTCTTGGAGACCAATGTTTACATAGATATTCTGAATTTTCAATTTTATGCCATAAAAAGTATTAAGGTTATAATTCAAGCAAAAGTTAGTCTAAACATCCACTGAGGTTGGAATTTTGAAATTGTTCATGTGGAGTCTAATTTTTCACATTTTTTAATGTATTAATTTTTATAAATTAAGATATTTAATTTTAAATTGGAAATATTTAGTTATCTAGATTCAGAAGAGTATAATATTTAAACAGTAATTTTATTTCTCCACAGATATATGTATATCCTCTGAATTGGTTATTTTTGATGCATTTATGTTTTCATTATAAATGTATTTGCAGATATATGATGGAAAAGATAAAACAACTCATCTTCTGGGTGCTTTTACTGGTGCATCAATGCGAGGACTGACACTCAGCAGTACTTCCAATCAACTCTGGCTAGAATTTAACTCTGATACTGAAGGGACCGATGAAGGTTTTCAGCTTGTCTATACCAGTAAGTATTTTGTTGTTGTTGTTGCTAAGTGCCGTCGAGTCCGTTCCGACCCATAGCGACACTGTTTATTCAATAATTACATTGCACTAGGTGAAGTAGGATCCAGCATTTGATTAACAATTTGCAGATTAGAATACTATTTATGTATATAATTTTATTTGATGCTAGCAATAACCTTATAAGTTGTAAGTATTCTAACTGTTGTCAGTTTACAGTTGAAACTGTTTCAGAGGGTTTATGCTATTTGTGATTTGGGAATATATATATATATATATACACACATACACTCTCCACAGTATATTTTAATATATGTAAACATTTCTAAGATTTTAATGGCTAGAAATTCAATGTTAAAGTTTCTACTTGTAGTTGCAAAATGTATAAAATAGGTAGAGTGATATGATCAATCATTAATGATCTATAGATGATTCAAGTGATTTTACATTAAAGAATGGTAAACCTTTTAGTTCATTTTGCCTTTTTAAAAATTATCTTATTACAATAAGTTAGTTCAGATTTACTGTACTAAACTCATCAACAATTCAACAGGTAGAAATATAAAGACTACAAGTCATAGATAGATGAGTGTCATCAATTATTATATAAATTGCATTAATTTATTTTACAAGTTAAATAAAATAGCAAACAGACAAACTACATCTGTGGAAAATAAAATCTATTTTAAAAAGTTATTAAGATTCTAATTTGTGTTAAATACTATACTAAAATAGTAAGACAAATGTAAACTGAGGTGATTATTAGCTCTGTGTTTAATAAATTTACAATGCATCAAATAAAATTTGTTTTGAAAGGTCAGAATACCTATTTAGTAGAACTAAATAACGTAGCTATTTTCAGAAGTCTTTACTACAAGAAAATGTGAAAAAGTCCACTGACATTTATAAATTTTCTCAAGCAGTCATATGAATTTAAAATATTAAGAAAACTTAGGTTACAATATCAAAGGTGATCACATTAGATCCTAAATGGAATTTGAATACAATATACTTTATGAAAATATTCTTTTTTTAAGCTGCAAGAAATCAAGGGGAAAAAATCATTGTTATATTAAAATATCCTGGTTCAAAACAATGAGAAGTTTGTCTTGCTACTGATTGTTTTCAAGGATATTTTTCAGCCTGTGCTAGAACTGTTGTATTGTTAACATTAACTAAAAAGAAATTAACAGAAGAATACTGAATGTATATCACTAAATCATCAGAATCATTGCGGACAAGGTGATTTCCTATAAAATTCTCCCAAACACAAAAGAAAATCCAAGCAGTTACTATTATGGTTGTTTCTGTGATTTAGTGAAATTAATGTACCAAGGACTGTTTCTCAAATATTATTGGGTGATTTGCAAGAAAGGCAAACATTTTTGTTTCTGCTTACTCATGCATTGCCTCTGTTTTCTAACAGCAATGTTATAGCTATGCCGTTTTTAAAGCTATATTGCAATATAATGTTCAATGTTTCAGTATCTATATAACATTTTTATGTGCTGCATTATTTTCTTATCTAAAATGTTTATGTCTTTCTCAAAAAGAACTTAACTTTTCTCATCTGATATATATAATTTACATAAGTTAAGATTATTCCTGTAAGAATACTGGTCATATTTTGTATCTCGTGGATTTGTTTTACTCTTCTTCAGCTTCAGTCTGAACTGGTATATGATGAATCGATGTTCTGTTCCAGTTGGCTCCTAGTGTTGTTGTTGTTGTTAAGTGCCGTGGAGTCGATTCCGACTCATAGCAACCCTGCCTAGGGTTTCTGAGGCTGTAAATCTTTACGGGAGCAGAAAGCCTCATCTTTCTCCCTCAGAACCACTGGTAGTTTCGAACTGCTGACCCTGAGGTTCGCAGCCCGATTCGTAACCACTACGCTACCGGAGCTGATGATATTGAACTTCTCCAACTATTGTTGTTGTTATAAACAGCTGTCAAGTTGATTCCAATTCATAGTGATCGTACATAAGGCTTATGAGGAATGTCTGGTGAATTTGAACTGATGACTTTGCTGTTCAAACCAACCTTGTGGTCCAGTGCTTACCCTACAGTGCCACAGCAAGACTCCCACTCAATATTATAGAGAATATGAAAAGTATAATTTTATAATGGGCAATTGTTTATCTATAGATATGTTTCAGTCCCAGATTGGAAAGTTACATGTTTCTTTCTCAGTTCTGAAATTTAAATGCATATAGACTACTTCTAAGCTGCCTCACTACTGAGAAGCCACTAAGTGCTTCTAAGATTTTTATGAACCTGTGTTGGGAGCCATACACTGGGGAAGAACCCTGGAAACATTAACTCATCTGCTCTTAATTCTATTTGGTCCTAAGTGTTACTTAAGATTTTTATAGAAAATTATTCTATATCTACACAGTTATGTTAATAGTTAAGCACCAATTCCTTTGCTTTGATAAAAGTTTTTTCTCATCCTCCAAATATAATTCTTGATTTTAAGCAACCTATACTCAGGTTGCTTTGACTTTCAGGTGTGCCCTCCCCAGCTTGGACACTAATTCAACTATTGAGTTTTGAGAGCCATCTCAAATATTTGTCCTCTAAAGCAAACTATGATTCAATTTTCATAATATTTCCAACCAATTACACAACATTTTCAAAATTTCTTTTGCAGTAATTGATACCTATACTTCATCTAACAGTTATCACATAGTATTGTGCTTTTAATTGTTTGTAAACAATCATTTGTGAATGGGTCATTTTTCAACATAAAGTCTTCAGTCAATTTTAGTTTAATTATTTTTTTTATTACACATTATTGGTAGATTATAGTCTAACTTGAATACTGATTTTACAAAATGTTTTGGGAGGTTATAAGAATGTTCTACCAGGTCACCATTTTAAATATTCAAAAAATTATTTGAGTCAGTAATTAATCAATTGTGAACATAAGAGAAGGTGCTTAAACATGAGGTAATGTGGAAAAGGCATGTTTTTACCTTTACATCCCTGTATCCATTTATTCCTTAAGTCAATTCCACCCTTGTCCATTCTTTAGTATCTTCCTCCTTACAACTATTCCATCTGTATCTGGAAAATCTATCTCACTGTAAGAATCCTGAGTCATGCAGAGGCGGTCCTAGTGTAACACTGAGAGAACTAAGAACATCAAAAAGATTATTTGGCTGAGGTTGGGATGGTCAAGTAAAGTTTCATGAAGGACGTTGTATTAAAGGTAGGCTTGGGGCTTAGAGAAATGGTGGGGAATATACTAGGAAAAGTGAATAGAAGAAAGGCACAGAAATTAAGAAGAACCAAGCATAGTCAGGGAAAATAAAGAAAACCGTCTTATTCAAATGTATCTTACATGTCCGACTTCTTCTCAATTCTAGTCAAAGCATAAAGAGGTCTTTTATGTCCACCCAATTAATGACACCTATCAGTCGAATGTCCTGACGTGGTGCTGTGGATTAATGAGCCAGACTGCAAAGCCATTTGAATTGCAAGTTTGGTGGTTCAAGCTCACTAGCTGCTCCTTGGAAACCCTGTACAGGGCCGCAATGGGTTGGAGTCAACTCTATGGCACTTAACAACAACAACATCAGTTTAAAGATAGTCACTCTCTTTTCATTATGTATTTTGTTAACTTAATAACTCAGTTGTTGGACTATTTTCAGTTTTAGATACACAGAATTGCATTTAGGTGAGATAAATATGAAATAATTTCTTAGCAAAATCTATAAGGTGTATTTTATTTCACTGTCTTGTTTATCCATTCATTATATAAGCCAATGAGATTTGTAAAGGAGTTCTGATGCAGCACTGTAGGATAAAGCACTGGATCACAAAGTTTGCTTGAACCACAAGGTCGGCAGTTCAAACTTACCAGCACTTCTTAGAAACCCTATACAGGATCTCTATGAGTCAAAACAAACTCCATGGTACTTAACAACAAGACTTGTAAAGTAACTAATAGAAACAGTAGCTAAAGGATCCCTTTAGATAATGGGAAACCGAGCTCTGGTAGCGTAGTGGTTACAAATCGGGCTGCGAACCTTAAGGTCAGCGGTTCGAAACTACCAGCTGCTCCGTGGGAGAAAGATGAGGCTTTCTACTATAAAGATTTACACCCTGTACAGGGTCGCTATGGGTCGGAATCGACTCGACGGCACTTAACAACAACAAGTTATGACTTACATTGTTGGAGTTTATTTTTTCTAAAATAAAAAATTCAGAGGAAGGGAGATAGATCTTGATTCAACTGCTCAACAAAGTCCACAAGGATCCTGCTCCTCTTTCTGCCATGGTATCTCAAGAATCCTTGCTTTTTGTTCTCATGTTTGTTGTGACAACATCACAAGATGACTACTGCAACTCTGAGTATGTTCAAGACAAGAAGAATGGGGAAATGGGTAGAGGTGACCCTATTAGTCCATTTTGTTGTTGTTGTTAAGGGCTGTGAAGGAAGTTTTAACTCATAACCACCTGGCATAGGGCTTTGTCCCCTAACCCACAACATATATTTAATCTCTTTGTCCAAACTTCTTATGGATAGGCTTCAATTTTCCAGAAAGGCAAAATGGAAAATTAAGAGTTAAAAGGCTACCCGATTGGCTTAGCCTTATATAATCATGAATTTTTTTTTTTTTTTTCTTATATGGTTACCTTACTGCTGGAAAAAACACATCATGGTTTTGTTAGTGAGAAAAAGAGATGCTGACAGACAATGCACAGTGCCTGCTACTTTGCACAGAGGTCACAAATATTCTGAAGAATAATAAATTTTGAAATACTGTATTAATATATGGAAAAATAGAATGAAAAGATAGTGAAATTTTCCCATAAACTCTTTGAAATTTCCTGTACAACCAAAATGCTCATTAGATGCAAAGATGTTGATACCTTGAAAATTTCATCAGGAGGGGCCAGTCCCTAAAGAAGGGTATCATGCTTGATAAAGTGGAGGATCAGCTAATAGGAAATGGGACCAGGAAGTGTTTCATTCTCATTTGCATAGGGTTGCTATGAAGTTGGAATTGAAGTGATCATACCTAACAACAAAAAAAACAAGAACAGTAATGCCTTCACAGAAATTTACACTGTAATTGTTGTTGTTGTGAAGTGCCATCGAGTCGGTACCAACTCATAGCAACCCTATGCAAAGCGGAACGAAACACTGCCTGATCCTGGGCCAATAGAACTCAGCAAAACATGACAGGACACTCTAAGATTCCCTTAGTTTCTCAATGCACATCTCTAGATCTAATGTTTTTTACTCTCTGTCTCTCTCACTGAAGACTAAGTTGTATAAAACAATTTCTATTTGTTCATATGTCATATATTCCTCTTGCTCCTCAACAATAGTTAATTTATTTATTTTTGGAAGAATTTATTTGGTAATTGGTTTATATTTTATCTTTTCCCACTGGAACTTTTTTTGCTCTGGGAATGAAGTTCCTAAGGCAGTTTCTGTGCCCATGAAGTTAGCTAACCCAAAGGCACACAGCTCTAGCTGAGAGATCAGTAAGTTCTAAAGCCTGAGAGAGGCCTGAAATTAACTTGTGTGGCTGGAGCTGAATGAGCAAGTGTAATGGGGAAAAAAGAAAGATTAAGTGTGAGGGTTTCGATTTAAAAAAAAAAAAAATACTAACAAAGACCTTGAATATTATTGTAACTTTAAATATAGAGCTAAAATAATAATAACCAGCATTTATCTACTTCCTGCAGATACAAGGCATAGCATTATGAGGGGAGATACTATTATTAATCCCACTGATAAGAGTAACAGAAATGAAGCACAGAAAAGTTGCATAACTTGTTCAAGGTCATACAGCTAATAAGTAGATATGGAATTTAGACTAAGATGTTCTGCCCCTATAGACCATTCTCTTAACCATATTCCCTCCCTATTCAAGTTATGAATGTCTTATATTTAAAATTTTATAGCTTTAATGTAAAATACCTGGTGGCACAGTGGGATAAGCATTGAGCTGCTAATAACCAGGTCAGCTGTATTAACCTACCTGCAGTTCCACAGGACAAAGATGAGGCTGCTGCCTACGCCTATAAAGATTTACAGTCCTGGAAATCCAATGCAGGGTCACTATGAATCAGAAGCAATTGAATGGCAGTGGGTTTGATTTGGTTTGTTTTTTATCTGCGAATATGAAAACTAAAATTTTAGAAAAAAAAAATCTTATTTGGAAATATTTATGTCTTTAACATCGAGAAAGCTTTCCAAACAACATGTTGTTAGGTGCCCTTGAGTCAACGCCAACTCGTAGAAAACTTGTGTGTTAGGGTAGAACTAATTGCCCCCCAAAATTTCCTAGATTGGTGTTCTGGTGTGGCACTGTAGGATAAGCACTAGCCCACAAAGTCAGTTTGAACTTCATGGTCGATACTTTAAACTCATCAGCTGCTCCTAGAAAACCCTGTACAGGGTCGCTATGAGTTGGAACCAACTCATAGGGTATTTAACAACAGCACTATTTAGGGGAGTCCAAAGAACAAGCCAATATGTGTTGGAAGAAGGACAGCCAGGATGCTCCCTGGAAGCTAGGATGGTCAGACATCATCTCTCATACTTAGACATATTGCCAGGAGGGGCCAGTCCCTGGAGAATGATATCATGTTTTGTAAAATGGAGTGTTGGAGAAAAAGAGGAAGATTCCCCCCCCAAGAAGCTGAATTGGCATGGTGGCAGCAGTGATGGGCTCAAATAGAGCAATGATTGTAAGGTTGGCTCAGGATCAGGTAGTGGTTTATTCTATTGTGCATAGGGTCACTATGAGTCAGTACTGACTGATGGTACCTAACAACTACAACAAATGCACAGCAGAACAAAACACTGCCTGGACCTGCATTATCCTCACAATTACTGTTGTTACCCATTGTTGCAATCCATCTCATGGAGGGTCTTCCTGTCTTTCATTGACCTTCACTTTACCAAGGGTGATATCCTTCTTCAGTGACTGATCCCTACTGACAAGTCCAAAGAACAAGAAACCAAGTCCCATCATCCTTGCTTTTAAGCATCATTCTTGCTGTACTTCTTCCAAGACAGATTTGTTAATTCTTCTGGCAGTCCACGCTACTTTCAATATTCTTCCCCAGTAGCATAACACAAATACATCTATGTTTTGGTCATCTTCCTTGTTTATTTTTCAGCTTTCACATGCATATGAAGGTATTGAAAATAGCATTCCTTGGGTCAGGTACACCTTAGTCCTTAAAGTGGCATCGTTGCCCTTTAGAACTTTAAAGATGTCTTTTGCAGCAGATCCTTGTATGGCACTGTAGGATAATCACTGGACTGTGAACCACAAGTTCAGCACTTCAAGCCCACCAGCAGCTCCTTGGAAACCTTATTTTCTCTTTGTCTTTGTTAAGTGCTGTGGAGTCATTCTGACTCATAGTAATCCTGTATAGGGTTTCCCAGAAGTGGCTAGTGAGCTTGAACCGCTGATCTTGTGGTTCAAACTGATCTTGCAGTCCAACACATTAACCCATAGCACCAGAAGGTGACTATATGCTAGAACTGATGCAAAAGCACAAACAACAATTGATCTTTTGATTTCTTGACTGCTCCTTCCATGGGTGCTGATTGTGGATCCAAGCAAAAAAAAAAAAAAAAAGTCTTTGTTTATAAGTATATGTTTTTGTTAAGTGTCTTTGAATCAGTTCTGACTCATAGACCCTGTATAGGGTTTCAGAGGAGCAGCTGGTGAGCTTAAACCATCAACCTTATGGTTCAAACTAATATTGCAGTCCAGAGCATTAACCCACAATGCTACACCAGGACTTCAAGAGGGAGGTCAGAGGCAGTGCGCATGCTCAAAATGACAATGGCACCTGGTATTCCCACATAGTTTCCCATCCAAGTAATAACCCGGCCAGGTCCTACTTAGCTTCTGAGATCTGAAGATATTGAGCATATTCTGGATGGTATGACTATAGACTATATTGTTGTTGTTAAGTGCCGTCGAGTCAATTCTGACCCATAGTGATGCTGTATAGACTTTCCAAGGAGCAGCTGGTGAGCTTGAACTACCGACCTTGAAGTTCAAACGACTTTGCAGTCTGATGCATTAGCCCAACCACACCAGGACTCCTAGGTATATAGATAAATCTAAAACACAATATATATGAGGGAACTGAAAAATAGTTATTGGAAAAATTCCATTAACTTTTACTTCCATTTTTCCATGAAATTTAAAGCCAAATGTATATCTGCAAAGAGATTCCTAGTGTGGTGCTGGAGCTTAAGCACTAGAATGCAAGTTTGATTTGAACCACAAGGTCTGCAGTTCCAGCTCACCAGCTGCTCCTCAGAAACCCTATAAAGGGTTTGTGTATATATATATATATGTTGTTGTTAAGTGCCATCTAGTCAGTTCCCACTCATAGTCACCCTCTATGGGGTTTCTGAGGAACAGCTGGTAGGTTTGAACTGGTGTACTTGGGGTTCACAGTTCAGTGCTGATCCTACAGGGCCACACAAAAAGTCCGATGGATATGGTGGGTATGTATGTGGAAGTCAGTTCCACCCACCTCATTTTGTTGATAAGTGCCGTGGAGTCGGTTCTGACTCATAGCGACCCTGTACAGGGTTTCTGAGGCTGTAAATCTTTACGGGAGCAGAAAGCCTCATCTTTCTCCCGCGAAAAGCTGGTAATTTTGAACAGCTTACCTTGAGGTTAATAGGCCGATTCGTAACCACTACGCTAAGGTGCTCTGG
>NW_006408519.1:15327741-15338509 GCF_000296735.1 Chrysochloris asiatica | reverse complement strand
ACCCTGTACAGGGTTTCTGAGGCTGTAAATCTTTACGGGAGCAGAAAGCCTCATCTTTCTCCCGCGGAACAGCTGGTAGTTTCGAACTACTGACCGTGAGGTTCGCAGGCCGATTCGTAACTACTATGCTACCAGAGTTCTTTCTACCTCATAGCTACCCTGTGTAAGATTTCCTAGGCTGCAAATCTTTACAGTAACAACAAGCCTCATCTTTCTTCCATGGAGCAGCTAGCTGATGGGCTCAAAACACTATCTTTGTAGTTCACAGTTCAGTGCTTATCATACATACCTACTGAGCTCCCATATATGTGTAGCTAAATACACAGTCTTGGTGTGGCGCTGTGGGTTAATGCTCCAGACTGCAAAGCAGTTTGAAGTGCAAAGTCAGTGGTTCAAGCTCACCAGCTGCTCCTCGGCAAACCCTATGGGTCGGAACCGACTCTATGGCACTTCAAAACAAAAACAACAACATATATACATATGGAGTCCTGGTGTGGTGCTGTGGGTTAATGCACTGGATTGCAACATCAGTTTGCGCTTCTTTGAAAACCTATACAGTGTCACTATGAGTCATAGCCAACTTGACGGTACTTAACAACAAAAAATTGTATGAGGAGTCCTGGTGTGGCACTGTAGAATAAGCACTGGACAGCAAAGTTTATTTGTACCAAAAGGTCAGAAGTTCAAACTAACCAGCCATTCCTGGGAAACTATACAGGGTTGCTATGAGTCAGAACCAACTTAGCAGCACTTAACAACAATAATATACCACAACTTCATATGTGTATATATGAATAATATACTCTGAACATTTGATAGCTCTTTATGAGGAAACAGCAGTGGGAATGGGTAGGGAAAAGAAAGAAACATTAAATTGTTTTTTTAATATTCACTGCTTGATAATGTCAGTAATGATAGTAATAATCAACTAATGTGAAAACCTGAACACTAATCTGAATTAATATTAATCTGGAGCAATTATGATACAATTCGAGGATCTAATAGAGCGAGATGGTGAGTTATGTTATCATCTGTACACATTTCAAATATTACATCATAAACAATAAGATAGAAATACTAAAAGAAATAGCCTACAGGGTAACAGGAAGGACTTAGAGTTCAGTTTAAGTTATTCAGTAAGTCAAAAAGATTTAGGTAATGAGAATTAGCAATTAATTGTGTGGTCTAGAAATGTTCACGTCATAAGAATACAAAATTTCACAAGGAATGGTTAGTATTTTTAGAATGTGTAATTTTTCATACACATCTTTATTTAATTGTCAGTTCTAAGTATTCGAGCTTTTATATGAAAATTCTGGCAGCTGAAAGCTTCCATAGAGATAAGACAGTTTTGAATATTTATGAATAAGCAACAATAATTTCAGTAAATTGGAATGAATTATGTTGTGATTTGTAGCTCATATACTATTGTCCACGTGCATTTTTATCTATAATGCAAAATATTATAAATTTTCTTAATTTACAAAGAATATCTCCATTTTGCCTCATCACCAAGCAATTGCCAACTCCATTTACAGAACATTCAAATTAAGGAAGGATGAATTTGGTAATAAACCTTGAAATGAGAGCTTGATTTCCACTTTCATTTTGAGAAATGGTACACAGTAAAATTCAAAAGTGTCTGTATCCTGAATGATAAACTGAATATTATACTTGTAGAAGGAATGCAAAGTTTTCATTTTTGAATGGAAACACATTAAATATTGTAATAAGTATATAGATTCATACAAAAAAAATGTGCACTGAAATTCAAAGTTTTGACTTCAGCTGTTTCTTTTGTATTTTGAAAGACTGGCTTGCTTGACCATGTAGCCTCTCTCTCTCGTTGTATATGTCACAATTTGATTTTAAGACTGCTAACTTGAGGTATAACTCTCTCTAAAATCATTGTTTGCCCTTGCTTAATTTCAACATATGTTAATGCAAAAGAGTCTGTACCAAATCAATTCATACAGGAAATCCTATAAACTCTCTATGGTTTTGTCTGTTCGTTTTGACATTGTCTCTTAAACTAAGTTTCTTACAAGTATTACTGTAGTTATTTTTTTTACTTGTAGCTTAGAGGTAAAAATTGACACTATACCTATCCCTTCATGAACAGATAAATTTTATTGTTCATGTACTCTGTGCTAGGATTTGTGTTTGTTGGCCACTATAGGAAAAAGGAAAAATAAAATAATTACAATTTATGGGGCGGTGGGACAGAAAAATCAAGTGATAACAAAGGAATTCTGAGAATCCTAATGATTATAAAATGTACAAAAACTTACTTTGGACTAGCAAACGAGAGAATGATTATAGTTCTTGTTAGGTATCCTTGAGTCATTTCATAATCATTTTTTGTCGTTGTTAAGTGCTGTGAGTCAGTTCCGACTCATAGCAACCCCAAAGAGCGTGTCCAAGGAGCAGCTAGTGACCTTGAACCACTGACCTTGTGGTTCAAACCAACCTTGCAGTCCAGCACAATCACCCACAGTGCTACAGAACTCCATTCATACCAACTCTTTATACAACAGAACAAAACACTGACCAGTCCTTCCCATCCTCCCAGTTGTTTGAGTCCATTGCTGTAGTCACTGTGTGACTTCAACTTGTTGAGGGACTTAAATTTTTTTTGTTGACTCTCTATTTTATCAAGTATGATATCCTTATCCAAGAATTTTGTCCCTACTGATAGCATGTCTAAATTAACTAAAATGAAGTCTTGGCATCCTTGGTTCTAAGGAGCAGTCAGACTGTATTTCTCCCAAGACAGGTTCTGTCTTCTGGAAGTCCATGGTATTTTCAGTATTCTTCACCAACACCATAATTCTAATGTATTTATTTTTCTTTGGTCTTCCTTATTCATTGTCAACTTTCCTATGTATATGAAGTAATTCAAATTATCATGGATTGAGGCAGGCACACCTTATTCCTCCAAGTTATAATTTTATTTTTTAGCATCTGTAAGGTATTTTGCAGCCAATTTACTGAATACATTAAGTAGTTTGATTTCATGATATCTGCTTCATGGGTGTTGATTGTAGATTCAAATAAAATGAAATCTTGGATAACTTCAATATTTTCTTCATTTATCATGATATCCATTGTTCCAGTTATGTGTATGCTTAGTGGTACTGTGGGTTAATGTGCTGGACTGCAAGGTGAGTTTGAACTTCAGGGTTGATGGTTCAGGTTTATCACTTGCTACGCGAAAGCCTATACAAGGTCACTATGAATTGGAATGGACTCGACAGCTCTTAGCAACAACATATTTATTTATATTTTTATGTTGAAGGTTGCCATATTTGATTTTCATCAGTAAGTATTTCAAGTCCTGTGCTTTCAACAAGCAAGGTGTGTTATCTGCATGTCATAGGTGGTTAATGAGTCCTTCTTCTTAAAGTCCTTCTTCATATAGTCCAGTTTCTCAGATTGCTTGCTACAGCGCATGCTCAATCTATATAGATTGAATAAGTATAATGAAAGGATACAACCTTGACCCACAACTTTCCTGATTTTAAAATATGCAGTGTCCCTTTGTTTTCTTTGAATCTCTTGCTCTATGTACAGGTTCTGCCTGAGCACAATTAAGTGTTCTGAAATTTGCATTTTGCATTCTTTGCAATGTTATCCATAATTTGTTATGACCCACACAGTTATATACCTTTGCACAGTGAATAAAAAGCAGATGAACATTTTTCTGATAGTCTCTGCTTTCAGCCAATATTCATATTATATAAGCAATAATCTCCTGGTCCTTGTCTTGTGAATATGACTTGATTTTCTGTTATGATTCTAGAATGATTAAGACGCTCTAAAAGAGACTAGGAAGGATTGCTAAATGTTCTATGGCAGTGAATACTTCTTTCAATATATAGAAATTATACTTCTATAATATAATTTAAAAAACCAATATATAGAAATATACTTCTTTCAATATATAGAAATTTTAAGAAAATCTCAGAAACTGAAGTTGTGCATTGTGACATTCTAGGAAGCCAGTGATGCAGGTTGTTAATTTGACATCAGTGAGCTAATAGATGATTTTTTGTTGGTTAAGGAGCTCTGGTAGTGTAATGGTCATAATCAGGAGGTGAACCGCAAGGATGGCAGTTCGAAATTACCAGCTGTTCCATGGGAGAAAGATGAGGCTTTCTGCTCCTGTAAAGATTTACAGCCTCGGAAATCCTGTACAGGGTCACTGAGTCGGAACAGACTCCACGGCACATAATTACCACCATTTCTTAACTCAAGTATTGATTAAATTGTTTAAGGATCTGTGCTCCAAAAAAGACACAAATCTTTTTGATCACCTTATGATTTAAAACATAAATAAAAGTTTTATTCTTCTCCAATATTATTTGTCTTAAAATAACACAGTTCTCATTCATGAAGCTATGTAGCTGCAAAGAATGTGTTAAACATCCCATAGCACTTTCTACATCTCAGCTGGGGTCAATCATTCATTGCAGTGGCCACACAGAACTCAGACACCACACTCAGAGTTATGGGGTTTATTCAGGAAGCTAACAGAGCCAGAAATGCTCAGTGCGCAGTTGTTCTAATCAGGGCACTTTCTCCTTAGCTGCACCCACAGATAGGCCTCTCTGTGTGGACAGTTTTACAAAGCTCTTTCAGGACTACCAATAAATGCCCACAAGACACATCACTAGACTATAAGCCTCAGCTCTGAGTGTCAACTAATCTATCCTCTGCCCCATTAAACACCTGGAGGCCTCCACTCTGCAAGCACATCTCCTGCCCCAAATCCCTCAGGTTTACTTGCTCTGTGGTCTGGGAAGCCCATTGCTCTCTATCATGCTCTGGTTCCTGGTTCTGCTATTGCTTCTCTTCTGTCATTCCTTCAGTGTCATTGCTTTTTGGCCCTGGGTTGACGAAGTTCAATATGAAGAGATCTTTGGGTCCAAAGGACATACTTTACTCCTGGTTCTTCTCTGATGGTAGAAAGATCCCCACTCTTGCTTCTGAGATGGCTTTTTTTATATACCCATACTTAATTTTCAAATTTTTATAATCACAAGTAATTCTGTTAACTTCCATAACTGAGTCGTGTCATCTTGTTATCCTATCAGTATCGGTATCTTCTGATACTTCTTATCCAGACCCATAGGGAAAAGAATTGTCTTGTTGGAATTTCAAAGACTAAGGCTAGAAAAGACATGTTAAATAATTCACTACACCACAGCAGTACATTGTTTGTAGTTCTCTATTCTCAAAAGCTTTAAGTGTCATCCTTAATTTTGTCCTTACTTTTCCATGATGAATTCATTATGTCATTTATGCTCCATTTTTATACTTTATAAAGCATTAAAAAGAGAACTAGACAGCTAAGGAGCTTAGATTTTGGTTAATAGTATCATATTGGTTGATAGTATCATGTTTTTTGGTTTCAATTAAATTACAAAGTGTCCTTCTCTTCTTATTTTGAGATTATTGTCATGAATTTTTAATATTCATCTTAATTTATTTTATCTTGATTGTAAAAACAGAAATTTTCTAGAACAAATACAGATTTGTTATTATTATTTAAATAGTAAGAATAACTGCATCAGATACCCATCACCCTATTTCTTATCCTTATGATAACATGATGAAAGTAAGAAAGAAAAATCTTCTACGCATGTGGCCAGGTAAAGGGTAAAGGAAAGTGAACGCTACTTATATGTAGGAGAAGAAGAAGAACCTCTGTCCTCTCCCCTCCCTCAAAGAGGGAGAAAAATACTGCTCCATGGAGGTGAGATAGAAAGAATTCTAAAATTTTAAGCTAACCTGTGGGATTATAAATACATCTCTCCAGGGACTCACAAGTCTCATGTGTCTCCAGGTTTTATTAATTGGACATGTCTCCTAGGTCCTGGGCCTCATTCTCTCTTGAAATATAAACAAATACCCTCTCCAGTGTTAGGTAAATCTCTGGAGTTCTTTCTCCATCTTTACAGATGGAAATTAACTCTCAAGGCTTTCTCTTAGCCCTGGAACCCAAGTTTCAAGAAAAATATATTAATGAAACTCTAATTCACACAAAGAATTTTTCTTCAAATTCCAGAATGGTAAAATATGACAAACATCTACTTTCTTTTCCTGTGATACATTTGGAGAGGCATAGTTTTTCTGGACTGATAGAATATGAAAATTCAGAATTGTCCTAGTTGATTGCCATGCTATATTACCTTTTAATAAAATATATTTTAGATATAAGATTATATTACTTTCTTCTAATACAATTTATTTTCAGTGTTTTATAATAGTGTTTCCTTTCTTCTAAGATTAGGAAAGTGAAGCAGTCTCAAGTTCTATTTGCAGTGGATATATGTGTTTCTGAGGTAGCTCTAAATCTACATATTTTATCTTTTTTTTTGGATAATATAATTTGAATAGATTTATTGTTTCAATTGTAGATTACTTGAAATTGACAGAGACTTAATACTATAAAAAGTTATGACAGTCATATGGATCATGGAGTATCATTAATAAATTTGAAAAATGCAATAAATTCATTATTAAAAAAAACAAAACTCCTCTCTATGGCTACTGTGTACTGTTAAAATTATGCATGGTATGAATAATACAACAAGAAATAAATATAAAATTGTATTCAAAATAATAATTGTTGTTGTTGTTAATTGCCATCAAGTTGGTTCCTAAGCATAGCAACCCTTTATAGGGTTTCCAAGGATTGGCTGGTGAACTTGAACCACCAACCTTGTGGCTCAAACTCACCTTGCAGTCTAGCACATTAACCTACAATGATACACCAGAATTCTAAAATAAATGGAAAGGGATTATTTGTAGTATTAAATCATCTCGTAAAATTTTGTCTCTAACCAATTTATGTTTTTCTCACAGGCTTTGAGCTTTCACATTGTGAAGACCCTGGCATTCCACAATTTGGGTACAAGATCAGTGACCAAGGACACTTTGCTGGTAGCACTATTATTTATGGATGCAATCCAGGCTACACCCTTCATGGAAGCAGTCTTCTCAAATGCATGACAGGGGAAAGAAGGGCATGGGACTACCCTCTGCCTTCCTGTATTGGTAGGATAATCTTGTGCTAATGTTATCTAAATATATTGTACATTTTAAATGAGTCACACACACTGTTCATACCACGAATCAAGAACATCAACTCGTAGTGCCTTTTTTTTCCTTTTCTAATAGAGAAAATCATGGAAAGTAGAAAAGTCGTTTTCAAAATTTCATCCACAAGTATATTGTTTTGATGCAACATGATATATGAAATATATGTTGAATTAAATACAAATATAGGTTCAGAAATTTGATCGCATGTGTCTGTTGAATCACATTGGTCAGATCTCTTAATTAATAAAATTACTGCCTATCCTGGAAGTTTTGAAATGGAGTTTTAAAAAGTAAATTATTCTAAAAAATGTTCAAGCCTTTCCTTATATATGTACTTTCTCAAAGTACAATTTTTTATGTGCATACAATATAACAAAAAGAAATTTTAATAAAAAGGGGAATGTGAGAGCCAATAATTTAAATTTTATTGACTATCCAAAGCTGGAGTTCTTTGGTGTGGCGCTGTGGGTTAATGGGCCAGACTGCAAAGCCATTTGAACTGCAAGATTGGTGGTTCAAGCTCACCAGCTGCTCCTTGGAAACCCATACAGGGTCGCTATGGGTCGGAATCGACTTGATGGCACTTAACAGCAACAAACAACACCGAAAGCTAGAAAATTACTTTTTCTCTACCCCTCAAAAAGGGTAACAGTTATTTCCTACCATCTTGTAAATCAGTTGATGAAGGATTGGTGGTGTGGGAATGGGAGCATGGATAGATCAAGTAGGAGTCAGCAACAGAAAATATGATTTAAAAAAAAACAAACCATAACTCAGTAGGGAGTAAACCAGCAATACTTTAGCCATTCTGATATTTGATGGCATACTTGGGGGCAGAAATCCGTATTGTATCAGGCCTACATGAATACAATGGGCTTGAACTATTGTAGAGCCATACAAAAATTATAATCTCTGTTTTAAATTGAGGCAATGAAACTCTTATTCAATCTGTTTTCAATGTAGAAATATCCGCAGAACTTGCTAAAATAAAAATAAAGAATTGAAATTTAAGTCATTATAAGACTTGTACCTAATTTCACAATGTTATTGATTTTGTGAGACAGCTGATTTATTTTTAAATTAATTCAAAAAGGAAAATTATGCTTTTATCTAACTGATACATGGTCCTAATACTTTATTTTAATATGGCATATGAATTCTACATAATTGTAAAGGTGATTTTTAAAAAAATAATAATCAACCCTAATGCCAATAGCTGAAGATTCTGAAATATATCCTAGGGTTAGCCAATTGACATTAGTTTTAAGAAAAATAGACCACTGATTAATTCTCATTCAGGTTTTATTCTTTATTATGAGTATGAAATGCTTTAAATGAAGATAGGTTGTAATAGTGCAGAACTAAACTTCTCAGTATTACTTCTCATTCTGTCCATAATATTAATATCACCAAACAAATACATTGAAATTATAAATCATCTATATATGTAGACATATTGGAAACAAGGAGTCCTGGCAGCACTGTGGAATAATCCACTGGACCGCCATAAGGCAGGTTTCAATCACAAGGTTGGTGGTTCAAACTCACGAGCCGCTCCTTGGAAACTCTATAGTGAGTTGCTATGATTTAGAACTTACCTGTCAACACTTAACAACAACAACATTGGAAACAAATTTTGTAAATATTTTATAAAACTGGAAAGACATGTAATTTGAAATATGAATACTTTAAAGACAGTATTCTATTCATGTTATGTTTACAAATTTTCTGACTCAAAATGTACTTACTTGGTACTACTCAAGAGTTCCTGAGAAAGGTCTATCTTTTTTGATGTTGTTTATGGTGGATAAAGAAGAATCATCACCATAAATAGTAGGATGCTGTTTGTGTCTGTTACATGTTGCTGTTAATTTCCATGATAATAGAAGATGGAATTCTATTTTAGACCTTATTTCCTACTAGAAAACTTTTAATATCTTTGTCACTTGGCCTAATATTAGAACTTTTTTTGTGTATATTTATTAACATTAAAAATATCGATATTTTGCCTCTGTCCACCAAAAGTAATTATTCAGTTATTTTAATTGTGTTTAATGATTATGTTTCTGTAGCTCATACACTGGTAAAACAAAAATTAATTCTTTAGAATTACCATAGCTTGAGGGATATAACCTGTATTTCTTCATTCAACATGTTTTCATTTTTATTCTGCAGCCATTAGTCTTTTGTCATGATATGAACTCCAGTGATAAAATAACTGGGCTCACTTGTGTGCAGTTTGTCAAATAATACTTGTGCCAAAGAAATATGGTAGAAATCAGCTGTTTTTAAATTTATGATACAATATAATACATGATACTTTAATTTAACCTAAAAAGGATTAAAATTTCATTCAAAGTCATGACATATCAAATCTGTCATCAGAATAAATGAATACCAATATTGTTGTTGTTGTTAAGTGCCGTCGAGTTGGTTCCAACCCATAGCAACTCTGAACAGGGTTTCCGAGGCTGTAAATCTTTACAGGAGCAGAAAGCCTCATCTTTTTCCCGTGGAGCAGCTGGTAGTTTTGAACTGCTGACCTTGTGGTTTGCAGCCCAATTATTAGTGATAAATAAAAAATTAGTGGTGCAAAATAAATTAATATAGTTACACAGTTGTAATTTGCTAACAATAGTTTTTATCAAACCAAACTAGACAAGAAAATCGACTATAAATGATGGAAACAATTGATATCTATTTACTTTTAAAACCACATGAGCTTGCTATTTATAAATTAGTATTGAAATATAGAATAAAGTTGCCATCGCCTTCTATGGCTGTTTGCTGTAACTTAATATTTAAATCTTTGAAAGATAATTATTTAGGTGGTTAGACCTTATAAAGCTGAGCCATTATATTCTTGGGCTTATCAAACCTCTGCTAAATAATAAAGCTTTTTTGTAATTGATATTCCTTTGAATAACAAAAAACAAAACAAAACAAAACAAAACACACCTTTGGTCAATTACTAAATTTAATTGAGCTAGATATTGAAGAGTTCTATCAGCTTCTTGAGTCTGAATTGATCATACATGCCAACATGATACAATGTCAATTACTGGTGATTAGAATGGGAAAGTTGAAAAAGAGAAGGATCACTAGTGGAAAATATGACCTGAATGATATAAATGATTCTAGAGATTACATGGTAAAATTTTGTAAAACCAACAATTTATTCATTGCAAATACCTTTCATCAACAACATAAATAGAATCTATATAACTGGACTTTACTAGGTAAAATACACAGGAAACAAATTTACTATATCAATGGGGAAAAATGATGGAGAAGTTTAATATCATGAACCAAAACAATGCCAGAGGCCAACTATGGAACAGCCAATTACTCATATGCAAGGTGAGGTTGAAGCAGCAAAAATTAAACCAAGTCCAAGAGAGGCAAAATATGACTTTAAATACATCCCACATGAATTTAGAGACAATCTCAAGGATAGATTTGATCAATTAAACTCTGATGACCGAAGATCAGAAGACTCATGGGATGACATGAAGAACATCATCACCCTGGAAGACAGCAAAACATCATTGAAAAGACAGGAAAGTCCCAGATGGATGTCAGAAGAAACTCTGAAACTTGCTCTTGAACATAGAGAAGATAAAGTGGCTGGAGAAAAAAGGATGAAGTCCAAGAGAGGAAC
>NW_006408519.1:15301250-15326561 GCF_000296735.1 Chrysochloris asiatica | reverse complement strand
GCGGAGCACCTGGTAGTTTCGAACCGCTGACCTTAAGGTTCGCAGCCCGATTCGTAACCATTACACTACCAGAGCACCTGTACATAGACCAAAAGGCAGTTATTCAAAGAGAATAAGGGGAAACAGACAATTTAAGTTAGGAAAGGTATGTGTCAGGGATGTATCCTTCTGCCTTATGTATCAGTCTGTATGCTGAACAAATAAGCAGAATTTAGATTATATGAAGGAAAACATGGCATCACAATTGGAAGAAGGCTCATTAACAATGTGATAGACATTGCTTTCTGAAAGTGAAGAAAACTTGAAACAGTGATGAGGATCAAAGACTACTGCATTCAATATGGATTGTACTTCGATATAAAGAAAAGAAAAATCCTCACATTTGGGTCAATAAATAATATCATGAAAATGGAGAAAAGAATGAAGTTGTCAAAGCCCTCAGTCTGCTTGGACCCACAATCAAAGCTCAGGGAAGCAGCAGTTAAGAAATCAATGACTACAGTGTATTAGGGGAATCTATTCCGGAAGATCTCTGTAAAATGATAAAAAGCAATGATGTTACTTTGTGGATTAAAGTGTTTCTGATCCAAGCCACACTATTTTCAATCACCTCATAGGCATGTGAAAGTTGAACAATGACTTTAGTATTGTGAAGAACATTTGAAGTACCATGGACTGTCAGACGAACAAAGATAGCTGTCATGGTAGAAGTGCAGCCAGAATGCCCTTTAGAAGTGAAAATGGTGACACTTGGTTTTTTGTACTTTGAACTTGTTTTGCAGAGGTAGCAGTTCCTGCAGAAGGGTACAGTGGCAGCAGTAATGAGCGCTAACATAATCATTGTGAGGATGGCACAGGGCCGCCCGGGCAGTGTTTTGTTCTGTTGTACATAGGAACACAATGAGTTGGAACCAGCTTGATGGCACCTAACAACAACAACAGAAATAGTGCTAAGAACAAGAATATTAAAGATATCAGAAGTTTTTCAAATATTTAAACCAAAAATAAAATCTTCGTTTTTTAGTTTAATATATATTGTTGTTGTGTAGTGCCGTTGAGTTGGTTTCAACCCATAGCGACCCTGTATATGTTTTCCAAGGAGCAGCTGGTGAGCTTGAACCGCCATCCTTGCAGTTCAAACGGCTCTGCGGTCTGGCGTATTAATCCACAGCGCCACACTATGCTACACACACACACACGTGTGTGTGTGTTTAGCGTAGTGGTTATGAATTGGACTGCTAACCTTAAGGTCAGCAGTTAGAAACTACCAGCTGTTCCCTCGGGAGAAAAATGCCGCTTTCTGCTCCTGTAAAGATTTACAGCCTCAGAAACCCTGTACAGAGTCACTATGAGTTGGAATTGACTCCACGGCACACAACAACAACAACATTTGGAAATTTTCAAATGTGTGCTTCATTGCAATTTTTTCTTCATTTCTCTGGTTTAGAAATGTATAACAATATATATATAAACTAAAATACTTTCTTTCTCCTCCAAGAATAGAATGAGATTCTTCTAATTTGCCTGCTTAACAAAGTGAAATCACTCTTGAACTGCTGACCTTACATCTAGCTGTCCAGTGCTTATCCTACAGTACCACCCCAGAGCTCCAAATCACTCTGTAGTTGTTGTTAAGTGACTTCAAGTCAATTCTGACCCATAGTGACCCTGCATAAGGTTTCTGAGGAGTGGCTGGTGAACTTGAACTACCAATCTTGTGGTTCAAACTGACCTTGCAGTCCAGTGCATTAACCCACAGTGCGACACTAGGACTAAAGACATCCCCAAAGTAATACACAGTATTAAAAGTGATACGATATCCTAAGATATGCTTTGCTTTATATTGCAGTTTTGTTAATTTGATGAACTTTATAAATATTAGGGAGCACATTAAATTAAAACCAAACTAGACTTAACTACCAGCTGCTCCACGGGAGAAAGATGAGGCGATCTGCTCCCGTAAAGATTTACAGCGTCGGAAACCCTGTTCAGGGTCGCTATGGGTCGAAATCGACTCGACGGCACTTAACAACAACAACAACAACAACAGACTTAACTAGAGGAAGAAATTGAATGACTTTGACACTTTGACTTTTGGGAGGTTAAAATGGCAAGAGTACAGAGTGATTTAAAGGCAGAATAAAAGGAGAATAAAATTTTGGAGACCTGAGGGACTGTAGTAAAATTCTTTTTTCTCAGAGGAGGGGTAGCAAGATGATAAACTATTCACCTTATGTCCAACTAACAGCAACTTTCCATATGTTTTCCTGTTTTAATTATTGTTATTTTACAACACATCTTAAAATGGTTGGAAAAGTGAACCCTGAATCCTTGAGTGCATCTTTATTTATCCCCCAATTAGGTTTGTTTTATTATCTTTTATGAATGTGGCTTAAGACACGATTATAGTATTGTACAATATGCTCTTCCTTCAATTAATACCTTAAGGAAAATAGATTTATACAAATGTATATTTCAAGACACGAAAAAAATATTAATTCTTGTTTGCCTTAATGTTAAAAACATACTCTTGAAAAATGTGTAGTCATTTTGAAAAGACTGACAGTGAATTTTTTTTTTTGATTAGCTGAATGTGGAGGTCGCTTCAAAGGAGAATCCTCAGGAAGAATCTTATCTCCTGGTTATCCTTTTCCCTATGACAATAATTTGCGTTGCATGTGGATGATTGAGGTAGATCCAGGTAACATTGTCAGGTAAATGAATTTCATTTTCTAAAATTGCTTTATTTCTTGTTGAGGGTAAAAACTTAAAAAATTAAAAAATTAAAAAAGATGAAGAAAGTAATCTAAATTTCCTGACCATACCCTATATATGAAACGTCAATCAACATTTTTCACTATAATTAAGCTTGCTAAGGGAAGACTTGATTTTTTTTTTTTTTTGCATTTGTACTATGAAACGTATTCATAGCACAATGATTGGTTCGCAGACCACAAAGCAGCTCATTTAGCTCCTTAGAGTGAAGCTTTTCATAGTTATAAGAGAACATTGTTGTGGTTATGTGTCCTGGAATGCATTCTGACGCATAGGGAGTCGCTATAGGGTTTCTGAGGCTGTAAATCTTTAAAGGATCAGAAATCCTCATCTCTCTCCTACGGAGTGACTGGTAAATTTGAACTTCTGACCTTGTGGCTAGCAGCCCAATGCACAATCTACTATGATACTTGAGCTCCCTATAAGAGGCCATGTTGTTGTTAAGTGCCCTTAAGTCAGTTCCCATCCATAATGACCCTGTATAGGGTTCCCAAGGAGTAGCATGTGAGCTTGAACCATCGACCTTGTGGTTCAAACTGACTTTGCACTCCAGCTCATTAACCCACAGCTTCACACCAGAATTCCATAAGAAGACATAGCAGTTTGAGAATTTCTTTTGCTTGTGGACTGTGTTCCTTCAATACTTGATTTCAGATGCTGAGTTCACTATTTTGAGAAATACACAAAGTTCTGCAGGCTGCTATCATAGTCCAACCTCACTAAGGTTAAGAGAACTAAGAACAGAGAGAGACTCAATAACTGTTGACATCTTTCCAGGGCATGACACGTTGCTGGCATCTTCTTTCTGTCCTTTAATCTATGCTTGTTCTTTCTCTCTTTAGGTGCTGAGTTTAGTTTAGATGGTTCACAACTCTTCACATTGGTGCCCTTCACACGAGGGCAGAACCATCATCTCCTATACCCTATATACCACTCAGCTTTCATAGAGCATCTCAGGCATTGAATCACAGTTTTACCGTTATGACATTTGCTGGGAATGGATTAATAAGTGAACAAATTCTCTTGTCTTGTGAACCAGTTAGTGTGCTACTGGTCACAAAACACTTTTTAAAATGTAAGAATGATTACTACTTATAAATCGAATTTCAGATAATTTTCTGAGAGGTGATGGTTGTATTGGAAATAGGTATTGCTTTTCAAATCACAAGCTTAAAGGTACAAGTCCCATACTTGGTTGTATGTAATGTGAACTGGCACACTGCTTTTGCAAGGCGATTCAGTAACAAAACTAAAAATACACTTTGCTGGATATATTCCCATTTTATTTTTCTCCAGTTTACTAGACATATTGCTTTATTTAAATATTAGAATTAATAAGTTAAAATTAAATACAACAAGATCCAATGATATTAATCTAATTTTTTAAAAATCAGTATTTGAGATTAAATTACTATAACATTTAAAGCTCTTATAATTCACATACCATATAAAAATGGACACAGATAAAATTTAACATGTTGATATAATTGGATTTCTATTACTTGTCACTAAGAACAAAAAGTATAAACTGCTACAGAAACCATGTTTTTTTCTAGTTTAGACATAAGCAAACTAGATTTAATGTAATATAATGAAGTGATAAAACATATAAAATGGATTCAGATAATGAATCTAAATCAAGACTTCCTCTATTATCTTTTGGCAGTTATTTTATCCATGTAAACCTTGTTTGCTGTATTAACAAATTGATACAAAATTATACTGGCCTCATTGAATTAATATAAAAATTAAATAAGAAAATATATATGAAGTATTCTATACCACACCTTAACATAAAAAATGGTCTTTGAATGCTATTGGTTATTCCTATAATTAAAATTTATGAATACTGAAAAGAATGTTTATCTAAAATTCTGTAATTTTGTAAGGTGTTGTAATTGTGTCTTTAATCTGTTTTAGAAATATAAATTATGCTGCTGAAAATAATTCCTGTAGATTACATATAAAAATAAGTCAAAATTATTACCACAAAACCATAGAAATATTGATTAAATAAAAATATCAAAATGTGAAGTTATTGGTTCTTGACATCTCCTCAATCTAGGTCAATACACTTTTGAGGGCAATGTTTCCATCTCTCTCTGAGCTTTCCCTGGGAGTCCTGGTGTGGTTGGTTTGAACCACAAGGTTCAAGCTTACCTGCCTTCCTCAGAGACCCTATACAGAGTCACTGAGAGTCAGAACTCAGGACGCCATTTAACAACTGCAGCAACTACCTTTCCCTGAAGAATGATGTGAACTTCCTTTCCATCATGTCAGTTTTAGCATTCTTGAGGAACTCTAATTGTATTACTTTTCAATGTTCTTTTAATTCAAGGAACAAAATGTAGTCTGAAAGATCGAAGCTTTAGGCTTAAAGATTTCCCAACAAAATTCTCATAGGAGATCTCTGGCTGCCCTCAAAGAATGAGTAAGTGCATTGTCATCATGAGATAAAAGTCCTAGGTGCAACATTGCTGGTCTTGTCCACCAACGCTGCTTTCTTAAGGCTTTTTCATAAGTCACCACAATCATCCTGTGTCCTTTGAGAAAATTTATTAAAATTATCCCTTTGGGAAGAAGGTTGCCGTAACCTTTATGTGGACTCCTGGTGCAGTACTGTAGGATCAGCACTGGACTGCAAACCACAAGGTCAGCAATTCGAAACCACCAGCTGTTCCTTAGAAACCCTACTGAGGGTCGCTATGAGTTGGAACCAACTCAATGGTACTTAGCAACCACAGCAACCTTCCACATTGACCTCTTTGCCTTGAATTTAACTGGCCTAGAACATACTATTGTTAGCTAGCCTAGAAGATGACCCAAAATAGTAAGCCATTATTTTGATTGAACCTTTTTTGGAAGGTATCCTAATAAGACTAAGACAAGTATATTACTGAGAGAACTTGTCTATAGCCGTTCCCTGATTACAGAGATATGTTTAAGTGTGCTTTTTCTTAGAATAAGCTTGTGCATGTAGGAACCTTAGTAGAAATATGTGTGTATTTACCCTCTTACATGTTGTTGTTGTTAAGTGCCGTCGAGTCGGTTCCGACCCATAGCGAACCTGTACAGGGTTTCCGAGGGTGTAAATCTTTACGGGAGTAGAAAGCCTCATCTTTCTCCCGCGGAGCAGCTGGTAGTTTCGAACCGCTGACCTTAAGGTTCGCAGCCCGATTCGTAACCACTACGCTACCAGAAAAAATAAGCACAAAAAATCTCAGCTGCTACAATAACCACCAAATTTTGGTTACTGTTGGTTGCTACAGCTGATGTTTTTATACCTCCCACAGACTATATGAGTCTTGGGATGGCACTGTAGGATAAGCACTGGACTGCTATCCTCAAGGTTGTTGTTGTTAAGTGTCATTGAGTCATTTCTGATTCATAGAGATCCTGTATAGGGTTTCCTAGGAGCAGCTGATAAGGTTGAACCACTGACTTTCTAGTTCAAACCAACTCTTGCAGTACAGCATCATACTGGGTAGGTGGTTCGAAGCCAATAAGTCATTCTTCAGAAACCCTTCACAGGATTGTTATAAGTCAAACCAACACAACAGCACTTACAAACAATAGTAACAACATATGTGCTATGAGGTTGGTATTTCAAACCCATAAGCCCCTCTTCAGAAGCACTATTCAGGGTTGCTGTAAGTTGAAGGTGACTCAGCGGCACTTAACAGACAGCAAATCTCCCTTAAGATTTTATAGAATATATTATTTACATATTGTATTTTTCAGTTTTAAAGGACTATCTAATAAAAGCCAAGAATTTTTTTTTTTTTCTATTCCTTACTTGAAATTGAATCCTTGTTTAAAATAACCAAATGGATGTCTGATTCTCCAACAGCCTACAGTTTCTTGCTTTTGATACGGAAGCATCACATGATATACTCAGAGTTTGGGACGGTCCACCTGAAAATGAGATGCTCTTAAAGGAAATTAGTGGATCTCTTATCCCTGAAGGAATTCATAGCACCCTCAATGTAGTAACCATCCAATTTGACACGGATTTCTATATCAGCAAATCTGGATTTGCAATTCAGTTTTCAAGTAAGTTATTCCTTTATTTCTTAAATGGAAAATATAAATGTCATTAAATTAGTCCTGGCAATTTTGTTGTTCAAAATTTTAACGTATAAATGTTAATGATCTTAAATCCTTGTTCTCCTTTTTCCTCTGCTATTAAGGTAAAATATACCTGGGAAGAATTATAAGTAACTTAAGATGTTTATTTTGGGGACACAAGTAACTGTCAAACCAATTATCCTTAAAATAAAGATAGTAATAAATTAATTTAATTTATGAAATAATTAAATGCCTTAAACTGATAATCTATATATAGCATGTAACTATAGATTTAAGTGTGAAGTTTGCATTGGATAATGAAGAAAATTAATCCTTGCCATTACAAAAAAAAAAAAAACAACAACCAAAAAACATAAAAATCATATTTTTACTAATGTTACTTTTCCTTTCTTAAGGATATTAATTATATATTCACAGATTTATTGGACAAAACGTTTAAGATGTACTTTTAAATTCCATATTTCCTAAAACAATAAAAGGCCATTCATTGTAGGCAATTATCAGTGTTCGTGGTTTGTTTTCCTTTTCCTATTTTTTTTATGATACCGTTAAGTGTCTAAATATATGTTGTTTTGTAAAAGAGATTTTGGTTTAGTGGTGGGAGGAAAAAAAAAATAAACTTTTAAGTACTGCATTTATTTCTACAGTTAACACATCTCTTTAAAAAGCGTTATCTAATGAATCCTCTAATATTATGGTCTTTGAAAACCCTATCAACACAATCATATTGAGATTTTCAAGATCATCAGTGGGAAGATAGTCTAAACCACTATTCTTCAAATGTGTCTAAATTCAAATTCTGGATCTTTACTTGCTTACTGCTAATCTAGGACACCTTATGTTACCTCAGGCTGAGTTATCTAGTCAACAGAAAAATTATATTGCTCATTTCATAAACAGGTTATTAGGAGTTAACATGATAATATGTGTGTAGCAGTTGGTGTGGAATCCAGTTAATGTCTTGGCAACTATTATCATTAGATAAATAAAGATGAAAGTGAATGACTTGAAAATCATAAAAAATAATGGGAAAAACATGAAGGATTTTTGAAATGAATGTCAACTATATATATATATATCACTTTGGGTAAGATCAATACAATTAAATAACTGACTTGTCAAGGCTTTTTGTTCACGGAAGATCGCTGTTGGACTGAACTGAATAACACAAATGAATTGTCTTGGATTATAGAAGCTAAGAACATGTAAGAGAAATATATTGCTTAAAAGCAACAGTAAATTTGCACTTTGAAGAAGAAGGGTTAAAAATAAGGACATACTCATGTAATAGGTGTACATAAAAAGTTTCTATTTCTGAAACATTCATGAATTCAGTTATTGCAATTAATGATATCTTTATTCTCCCTTTTCTACTGTTTATTTCTTTCCTTTTAAATCAGGAACATTTTGTCAAAGAATTGTTCATGAAAGCTGTTCAATTTCATCACATCCTAGTAGTATTTTGGCAACCAACAATTCTTTTTTCTTGGATTAGTAGCATATAGTGTTCTAGACTTAAATGCTAATTTTAAGTAAATGTTTATTTACAGTAATTTTAAATGTATATTAAATTAGTGTTTATGAATGCAAAATGTGTCCATGTAATATAAACAGACCACTGTATGTCTGTTTCTGAGTATTTTTATTGAGAATTTATTAAATTAGCAGTACATTTGTATATTTATTATATTTATAGACATATTAAAGTCATAGAATAAAACATATCATACCAGAGCTTTAATAAATCTGCCTTAGCAATATTATTTTAAGATGCATAGAAATGTATACTACTGATCTAGGACTAAACCCTACCTGTAGAAATAAATCTCCATTGAAAGCTAATATATTGTGAATAGCATCAATCAATGAAAACCAGCCTCTTGGTTGGAGGTCTTTTGTAGCATACAGATTATAGAACTTCTCCAAATACTTTTATTTCAAACGGGGAAAATTATTTTCATGAATTTTCATTTTTGATACCAAAACCATAGTAAGTATTTAATATCCATAATCTTTTTTGATCCTCACAAAAACTACATAAATTTATTTAGCAAATCAGCACTCTGAGATTCTGAAAATTCAGTTCATTTGTTCAAGGTCGTGTTCCTAGGAGATTCCTGTAATTGTTATTTAAAACCACATCTGTCTGAAAGGAACTTAACACAGTGCCTTGTATATAATCAGTGGTCGGTGGTTGTTACCATTAGTGTGCTATCATTATTATTATGTTTTTATATTAAATGTTGTCTAGTCAATTCTGACTCATAGACACCCTGCGTAGAGTTTCTGAGGAGCCTCTGGTGAGTTTGAACTACTGATTTTTAGGTTATCAGTCCAATGATGATCCTACAGTGCCACACCAGGATAGATACATGTATTTTCAAGCTAGAGGGCACAAGCTTTTTACACACAGATTATTTGTTACTTCATGTTAATTGTGCATCACTAGTGAAGTTTTATACCATTATGAGCTTGGCTTCCTGATTATGATCCCTAACACACATCAAGGTCACATTTTCAAGAAGCAGGTGCTTATCTGAGTGAAGCAGTGAGGAGAACTGATGGAAAGCTGAGAGCATGCAGTGCCTGCCCATTTAAAAGAGACAACTGCCCTTCTGGCTCTATCCTTTTGCCTTATGGGAAGAAAAGCTAATTTTCAAGTGAAACCTAGAATGTTTTTGAGAGTAACCGATAGCTCTGTTAAAAATTAGCTAAGAAAACAGGAATAAACCAGGACTGTTCCAAGAATATTAAGGTGTTGTTTCCTTAATTATGTCAGGTTTGATTCTGTCCGCCCTTCACCACAATGTCCATTCCTCTTTGGGGCATACAATAGCTGGTACTTACTGAGTGTTAAAATAATAATAATGAAAAGGAATGGGTCAGATAATAGTGGCAGGGTGAACTTCAGCAGTGGAATGTGACTAATAAAATGTATTTCAGTGAACTTGGTGGAAAGTGAATTTCACTGGCATGTGGTTCCCATACTAACTTTATAATTGTCAGCAAGCTGCTACCCATACATAGTCTTTTGCCTTCTCCTTCAGGATATATTCACTTTTGTTGAATCTGTCAGTTTGCCTTTGCCTCTTGGTGGTAGAGACCAAGAGGCACTTTTGCTTAATCAGAGCTCCTTAAGTCTGACATCGCCACCTCACACTGTCCTATGTGCTGTCTTTGCTTCTCAGCAGTCAGCCTCTATATTCCCTGCTTCAGTTTGTAATCTGCCTGTCTTGTTCCACTTCAGTTCTACAGGGAAGACATCTTTAGGTATCATGCTGTCATTTGCTGAGAGAATAGTTGATTTTGACACAGCATTTTCCATGCTCTTCACTCTTTGACCTCACTGTTAAGATTCTGTCCCTGCTGGGTAATACAAAATACTAAAGCCTGTCGCTTATACTGTTGAAAATTCTCAAGAAAATGAATCCCTTTTAGCCATGAGTGTTTAAAGTCTCCTGGCCTTAAAGACCTACAAGATGCCCCTGCTCTTGTTGTTAGCCTCATTATTGCTTCCTGAACCACAGCCAACTAGCCACTCACGACATTATCCCTACAGCCAGGTTTTCTTCACATTTACACCCAAATGCTCCTCCTAAAACATGTATCAAACATCATTCCACTGTTTTAATTTTTTTTTTCCACACAACCCAAAATTCAAACTCATAACATTTAAGCTCTGCACAATTTGTATTCAACCTTCCTGCCAACCTGGTCTCTCGCTATGTATTTACATAATCTAACCCTGGAACTGGAGTGCAGGTGTGGTGCTGTGGGTAATGCACTAGACTGCAAGGTCGGTTTGATCTACAAGGTTTGTAGTTCAAACTCACCAGTTGCTCCTCAGAAACCCTATACAGGTCGCTATGAATCAGAACTAACTCAATGGCACTTAACAACAGCAATAACAAATGCCCTGTAACTACACTCTCCTCAAAGTTCTTTCACATTTCTGTATCTTTTGAAAATATGCTTCCATATTCCCAGATTGGCATGCCTATCATTCAAAATTTATAAACTCTTATTCATTGTCCCCACCCAAGACAAATGATACTTCTGGTACAACCACCTAGTTAGACTTAGTGTCTTCCATATCTCTTCCATTCCTGGTGTGCCACTGTGGGATAAAGTACTGGATTTCAGGGTTGGTTGAAACACAATGTCAGCACTTTAAACTCACCACCTGCTCTTTGGAAACTCTATACAGGGTGGCTGTGAGTCAGAACCAACTCAGTGGCACTTATCAACAACAACATATCTCTTCTGCTCTGATACTATTTACATATTACATTAAAATGGACATGTGTACCACTTGGCATGTTGTTGTTAGGTACCAACTCATAGTGACCCTGTGTACAACAGAATGAACCACGACCTGATCCTGGGCCACCTCACAATCATTGTTATGCTTGAGCCCACTGATGCTGCCACTTTGCCAATCCATCACGCTGGGGACTTCCTCTTTTTCTCTGACCCTCTACTTTACCTAACATAATATCCTTTTCCACTGACTAGTCCCTCCTGACAATATGTGTGAAGTATGAGACACGAAGTTTGGCCATCCTGGCCTCCAAGGAGTACTCTGGCTGCACTTCTTCCAACACAGAGCTGTTTGTTCTTTTGGCAGTGCATAGCACTTTCAATATTCTCCTCCAACACTATAAGCCAAATGCATCAATTCTTCTGTGGTCTTCGTTATTCACTGTCAAGCTTTTTCATGCATATGAGGTTATTGAAAACACCATAGCTTGGGTCAGGCGCACCTTAGTTCTCAAGCTGACATCTTTGCTCTTCAACACTTTATAAAGGTTTTGTGCAGCAGATTTGCCTAATGCAATACGTCATCTCTTTTCTTGACTGCTGCTTCCATGAGTGTTGATAGTTAATCCAAGAAGAATGAAGTCCTTGACAACATCTTTCTGGTATTTTCTGCTTTCAGCCAAGATCCATTGGACATCAGCAATGATATTCCTCATTCCACAGCCTCTTCTGAATCTGGCATGAACCTCTGGAAGCTCTCTGTCAATGTATGCTTGCAGCCATTTCTGTATTACTTTTAGTAAAACTTTACTTGCATAGGATATCAAAGATATTGTCTGATGATTTCCACATTCTGTTGGGTCACCTCTCTTTGGAATGGGTACAAATATGAATCTCTTCCAATCAGTCAGCCAGATAGTTGTCTTCCAAAATTCTTGGCATAGATGAATGAGTGCCTCCAGTGCTGCCTCACTTTCTTGAAACATTTCAATTTTTATTCCATCAATTCCTGGAGCCTTGTCCTTTGCCAATTCCTTTAATGCACTTTGGACTTCTCCCTTCATTATCTTTGGCTCTTGATCATATGCTACCTCTTGAAACAGTTGCACATCAATCATGTCCTTTTGGTACAGTGCTTCTGTGTATTCCTTCTATCTTCTTTTGATGCTTTCTGCATCTTTCAGTAATTTTCCCGGAAAATCTTTCAATAACAAAAGTCGTGGCTTGAATTTTTTTCTTCAGCTCCCCCAGCTTGAGAAATGTTGAGTGTGTTCTTTCTTTTTGGTTTTCTGACTCCAGATCTTTGCACATTTTGTTGTAATATTTGGCTCTATCTTCTAGAGCTGATGTTTGAAATTATCTATTCAGCTCTTGTATCTCCTCATTTCTTCCATTTGCTTTAGCATCTCTATAGTGGAGAGCAAGTTTCAGTGTCTCTTCTGACATCCATTTTGATCTTTTCCTTTTTTCTTGTCTTCTTAATGACTTTTTGCTTTCTTCCTTTATGATGTTCTTGATGTCATCCCACAACTCTTCTGGTCTTTGGTCATTAGTGTTAACTGTATCAAATCTGTACTTCAGCGATCTCTAAATTCAGGTGAGCTATATTCAAGGTCATATTTTGGCTCTCGTGGACTTATTTTCATTTTCTTCAGCTTCAGTTTGAATTTGCATATGAGCAATTGAAGGTCTGGTCCACAATCTGTGCCTGGCCTTGTTTTGACAGATGATGTAGAGCTTTTCCATGGTCTCTCTCCACAGATGTAGTCAATTTGATATCTAGTGAGGTCAATGTGTATAACCATCTCTTATACTATCTAAAGAAGGTATTTGAAATGAACAAATCATTGATTTTGAATAATTCTATCATGCAATGTCCCGCATCATTTCTATCACCAAAGCTATCTTTTCCAACTATTGAACCTTCCTCTTTGTTCCCAACCTTTGCATTCGAATCACCACTAATGATCAATACATCTTGATTGCTTCTTTGATCAATTTCAGATTGAAGAAGTTGGTAGAATTCTTCTATTTCATTTTCATTGGCTTTAGTGGTTGGTGCGTAAAATTTGAATAATAGTCAAGTGGTGGCCAGTTGGCATAGGAGAGTCCAATTGGTGGCTATTGTCATAGCATCTTGACTGATTTCACCTGCATTTTCCATTTCAGTAAAGGATTAACATTAATACTTCTAGTAGAATAAGTCAGGATGTATGTGTTACATCTCAGCTTTATATGCAGGCTCTCTAGTAGTGCATAAGGATCTCTGGTTACGAATCAGGCTGCTAACCTCAAGGTCACCATTTCGAAACTACCTGCAGTTCCATGGGAGAAAGACGAGGCTTTCTGCTCTCATAAAGATTTATAGCTTTGGAAACCCTATGCAGAATCTCTATAAGTTGGAACCACCTCCATGGCACACCAACACCACAAGTGTATACAGCTTTGGTGTGGTACCATAGGATAAGCACTGCACTGCTAACCAACCACAAGGTTGGAAGTTCAAACTCACCAGACACATTCAAAAAACCTCTACAGGGTTGCTATGAGTCAGAATTGACTGATAACACACTACAAAAACAATAATGTACAAAGGCAACTAACAACTAGCGTATGAAGTATGTTAGCCGTGTTCAGAGTAATTATTACACTGGGACCGATCTGAAAGACTAATCCTGAAAACCCATCTCTAGTCTCAATCTTTTCTTCGAAATTTACATCTTCTTTGCAAAGAAAGCATATAGGAGGTTGCTTGCAGATAAAATGAATTGTCCTCAAATAAGAAAATCTAACCTATTCTGATCTTGGATGATAGTAAAAGTGTTTGGCTCTGTTGCCCTGCCAATTATTTTGTATAACAATTAGTTATACCTTAGTCATTGGAAAGATACACAAAGTTCCCTGGCAATGAATCAGCAGGATTAATAGGAAATATGTGTTCTGAAAATATGTGCAGGTGGCTAAGCTGTTCTGCTGTAGAGCATGGAATATAATTTGAATGCCTTTGGCATGAATGTTTTGGGCATTTATTTTATAGGATAAAGTCATAATTATTTTATTACAGATTTTTAAAAAAAATTGCAACAGACTTTTATATCAGTAGAGTCCTGGTGTCACACCTAGTGTGGTGCCTGAAATAATGGACTGGACTGAAAGATCGGTTTGAATCACAAGGTCAGTGGTTCAAACACAGCAACTGCTCCTTGGAAACCCTATAAAGGAACGCTATGAGTCAGAACTGACTGGATGGTACTTTACAACTACAACAGTGGAATTTTGAAATTCCATGTTTAATAGAACAGTACATACTTTATACTACTTCTTAACTAGAATTCCAAAAAGATGTTCAAGACAAAGATAAGTTCTGCTGTAGGAGTTGTGACTAAGAACCCAAGCACAGAACCAGAAAGGTGTCAGGTAAACATGTTGCTGAAAAACTTAAAACGAAGCCAAAAAGATATCAGAAAAATATCTAGAAGGAATTTTAAAAATTACTATTTATAGATCCAAACATTTTAGCAACTCTAGAAACACATTTTTATACAACAGGAATCCTGAATAATCGAGTTGAAAACAAAGCAACACACACAAACAAAAACATATACTTAGATAAGTGGTAAAACTTTATAAGGAAACATTGTGTGTGGATTGTTTATTTTTCTGAAAAACCAGAAAATAGTAGAATACTGAATTAAAGCAGACTTTATTGCCTGATGTATTGTGTTAATAAGGTTTATGCTAATCAAGTGGACATTTTATATGCTAAGATATTAATCATATGGTGATTAGAAGTCATTACAATGTATTGAACAGGCCTTGATTATTTTAAAGTACCTGTCTTCTACAGGTATTTTGTTGTTGTTTTTAAGTAGAATTATTTTCTAAGCAATGTTTTCCTATTTCTTAGATTTATCCTTAGTACTACGACATCTTTGGTAGGAGTAGTTTATTTTTTCCTAATAACATTTAAACATGATGTAAAAGATTAGATATTTAGATTGAGAATGCAGTGGTAGTGATTATGTGCCGTGGATTCAGTTTCGACTCATAGCAACCCTGTACACGGTTTCTAAGGCTGTAAATCTTTATGGGAGCAAAAAGCCTCATCTTTCTCCCACAGAACAGCTGGTAGTTTCGAACTGCTGACCCTGAGGTTAGCAGCCTGATTTGAAAACATAATCACTGTGTTACCAAAACTCCTGGTGTGGCAGTACAGGATAATATGCTGGACCGCCAGGTCGGTTTGAGCCACAAAGATGGCAGTTCAAACCCACCAGCTGCTTCTCAGAAACCCTATACAGGGTTGCTATGAGTCGGAACTGACTGTACAGCACTTAACATTGTAACTCCTTAACCTACAATGCTACAATAGGGCTCCACTTTTATAATTATTTTGTTAGCAGCCCAATTTGTAACCACTATATTACCAGAGCTCTTTTGAGAATGCAGTATGTATATTTAAATCATGAAATGTTGGGAATGTAGACATAACAGTGTTTGAATATATTAAGGTACAGTGAGTTGATATTCTTGTTTTATAAATAGTCAACAAATTTTAAGTTGAAAAATCACTGGATTATATAGATTAACTACATGGATTTTACACTTTAGTATTTATAAGAAGTATTGGGTATTCCCGGTGTGGCACTGTGGGATAAACCACTAAATTGCAAGGTCAGTTTTACCACAAGGTCAGCAGTTCAAACTCACTAGCTGCTCCTTTGAAACCCTACAGAGCGTCGCTATGAGTTGGAACTGACTTGAAGACACTTAACAACAACAAAGACGTCCTGGTGGCAAGATGAGATAAGGATTGGGCTGCTAACTGCTAGATCCTTGGTTCAATCCCACCAGCTCTGTGAGAGTAAGATCAGACTCTTTTCTCCCATTAAGATTTATAGTCTCAGAAACTCTAAGGAGTAGTACTTATAGTAAGGATTCTATCAAAGCTGTTCATATTATTTGTGTACTAAGCACCCACAAAAATATTCTCAATTGAAAATAAAATTGATGATGAACATGCAACTTGTCTACAACTATTATCTGTATAAATAGGGACCATAGTAGCATCACTGACCCTATAAAAATCAGAAGATACAAATCTGTTAAAACAAAAACAGCGCAAATAGACAAAACTCTCACATGTTTATCATTTAGATTGATTGATAAGTCTTCTAATTTCCATCATGTTATTTTCTAAAATTTCTTTTGCAGTTATAAAAAGTGAAAGGACAAATATGTTACTATGCCAGCTCCCTTAGCAGAACTTCACAAATATTTATTGTTGTTATTGTTGTTGTTAAGTGCAGTCAAGTCGGTTCTGACTCCTAGCTACCTTTTATAGGATTTCCAAGGAATGCCTGGTGGACTTGAACTGTGAACCTTGCAGTTAGCAGTCCAGTGCTTTTCCTACAGTGCCACACCAGGACTTCAATTTTGCCTCAGTGACATCAGTTGCTTCAAACAAGACATCAGTTCTATTAGTTCCAATAAAAGATTTTTGATTTCCATTTCATGAAATCAAAGTAAAATCTATGCAAGTTCATTTTGTCAAAGATGAAAATCTGATATAAATTTAGAAAAATATTAGCATTTCAATGTTGTTCAATTTATTGGGATTTTTTTATGATTAGCATATGGTTTGTGAATCTTATGCAATTGAAATGAATGTGTTATACCATTGTTGGGTGGAGTATTCCATAAATACCAATGAATCTAAGTGAATGGGTGAATATTTTAATAATATAAATTTTAAAACACAATTTATTCCATATAGCAGCAAAAGTAATAGGAATCATTATTATATGGTTTTCCGCTTTCTTATTAATTGTTTCTAGTAATCCCCAAATCCCAGAATTCTATTTATAATTTGAGTTTTTAATTTGCTTTTATAATCTTTGGATATAAAGTTAGTTACCTGTATAGGTCCCTTTGACCATCGTCACCTTAACATACTCTTACTATTTTCCTAGTGTTGCTAAAACAATAATTACTATGAATGGGTGGTTCTAAGGAACAGACATTTATTTTCTCACAGTTCAGGAGCTAAAAGCTTGAATTAAGCACATCAGGGCCAAGGCAAGACTTGTAGCTCTGGGAGAAAACCCTGTCTCTTTGCAGCTCCCATTCCTAGGTCCCTTGACTATATATTGGTGGGATGCATCTTTCCCTGTCTTGGAGTTAATTTGCTTCTATGTCTAATGTACTCCTTTTGTATCTCAAAAGTGATCACACTCATTCGACCTTGTTAACCAACAAAAGCTATTTCCAAATGAGATTATAAACTCAGTATGTTGTTGTTGTTGACCTGGAGTCACTTTTAACTCATAGCAACCTTGTATAGGGTTTTCAAAAAGTGACTGGTAGATTTGAACTTCTGACCTTGTGGTTAGCAGCCAGTGTTTATCATAAAGTCCAATACTAGGACTCCAATCACAAGAATGGGTTCTTGTTGTTGTTAAGTTCCATCAAGTCAATTCCAACTCATAGCAACACTGTACAGGATTTCTGAGGAGCAACGGGTGGGTTTCAACCATTGACCTTATGGTTCAAACTGACCTTGCAGTCCAGTGTTTATCCTACAGTGCCACACCAGTACTCTGAGTAGGGGTGAAGATTTAAGGGTTAGGAGCTAGGGGTTAGGACTTATAGTACAAATTTGGGGAAAGGGGACATGATTCAATCAGTAATGCATACCTTTTAATTCTACATATACAAATTTTATCATAGATTACATCCCCACGTTTATCTCCATACTTGAACACAAGATACAATGAAACCAGGGAGGTATTGTCAATTATTAAAATACATTTCCAGTATCAAGTATTACACCTGGACCAGAGTAAGTGTACAACAATTTTTTTTTTTTTTTGATAAAATAAATTAATAAATATGTAGTGAGTTTAAATAGCACTCCTGGTATGGTGCTGTAAGATCAGCACTGGACTGTGAAACACAAGGTCAACAGTTCAAACCCACCAGCTGCTCCTCAGAAACACTATACAGAGTCGCTATGAGTTGAAACTGACTGGGCAGCACTTAACAACAACAATGTAGTTTAAATAAGAGATTATTACAGACTTGTCAATCTATTACAACACTGGCTTTGTGGTTTGTTTTGCATCTGATGCATTGCACACCTTTCTTCTCTTCCTGGATTAATGGAATTTGTCTTGCTGCCATCTACTTTAACCTGACCTACCATGTCATTAGGTGTATCCTTAGAAAGATAATGAAATTCTAAAGATAGCCACATTTCTGAGTAGCTGGCAGAGAGCAGGACTAATAATGATGTTGAACACTCTTTATAAAATTGATGGATCTTGTACAAAGCAAGGGCTCCATCAAGGGCAAAATTCTCCAGGGCAAAATGCACCTCTCAGTTACCATCTGCATTTAAAATATTGTCTGATTGATTTGACTCTAAATGGGATTTTCCTTCCAGATTAAATATTCCCATTACCCCTCTTGATTTTCTCATAGATAGTGAAGTGGAGACTATAGTGTCATGTCTTAGTCAATATCAAAATATAAGGCAATAAAAGTGGAAGGCGGAAACAAAAGGTTTTGTGAATATCAAATTTGGACTATGACCTTGGTGAAGTTTCCTGACATACTTTATATATGTATATGTATATGTATATGTATATATGTGTGTGTGTGTGTATACACAATGAATATTTTTAAAGCAGATTTTTAAGGATTTATTTTTAAATTGATAGGTTCGTGGAATTATATATATATTATTTCTAGAACTTCAGAATTTTACCTAATTCTACATCAAACAAGTAAAATGTTATTGTGCCAGTTTTACAAATGACACAGCTAAAATTCAGACAACTATCCCAATCTGATCAAGGTCAGTTTAATAACACAACTCTGACTAAAATCTAAGCTCCAGGTACCTACAACCTTAAATATCAACTGTATACAATTCAAGTTTCTTTATTCTTGAAAGGTGTTGAGATAAGTTTATTCCAAACTAGTCAACCTTCTGAACAGCTATAGCGTAGTGGTTACAAGTCAAGCTGCTAACCTCAAGGTCAGCAGTTTAAAACTACCAGCCGTTCAATCAATTTAGATTATTGATGAGGCTTTCTGCTTCAATAAAAATTTATAACCTCAGAAACCCTATACAGGGTCGCTATGAATCAGAACCGACTCCACAGCACACCGCCACCACCACACCACCACATAGTACATAAACACTTTAGTGTACTTTGATAATTTTTCAAAATATGACTTTTTATTATTATTATTCAGGCATACCTTAGGACTAAGTACCACAATAAAGCAAATACCATAGTAAAGTAATCAGTAAAATATTTTGGTTTTCTTAGGATAAGCACTAGACTGCTAACCTCCATGTCGATAGTTCAAACCTAGCAGCTAATCCTTGGAAACCCTTTACAGGGTTGCTATGAGTCATTACTGCCTCGATGGCAACTAACAACAACAGCACATACAAAAGTTAGGTTTACACTATGCTGTAGTCTGTTAAGTGTTTAGAAGTATTATGAAAAAGTCTGAAGTATTGAATGTGAGACCTTATCTAGAGAAGCTGCAATACCAAAGATGGAGGCAGAGATGGGGACATGGAGAGAGGGAGCAGCTCAGGACTCTAGATTCATGGGAAGAGAGGGTCTAAGAGATGGTGGCCAGGAGACAGACTTTCAGAATGTGCCCTTTGGTGGTATAAATATTATATATGCCTGAGTGTTTAAAAAAAAAAAGAACTAAAGTGAATAGAGAGAAATACTGTTAACTGATGGTACATGGAGGGGATTATAATCATTGTAATGAAACAAGGTGTATGATTTGTTGAATATAAAACTGATGATCTGCCCTGTAAACATTCACTCAATCCACAATAAAAACCCTAAAAAAAAAGTCTGAAGTATTATGAGAATTAGCAAAATGTAAGACAAAGAAGCGAGTGAGCAGGTGATGTTGGGAAAATGGTGCTGATAGACTTACTCAACACCTCTTTGTCATAAACATTTGATTTATGAAAATGCAGTATCTATGAAGTACAATAAAACAAAGCACACACACAAAATGAGTTATGTTTATACAAAGAAACTTTACAAACTAAACCAGTATTAGTTTGCACAAGGTTACTGAGATGGTAATTCACAAATTATCTTTGATTCTTTAATTCAGATTATCTCCCCTATTGTAGTTGATACCTATGCATACACTAGCTAGTATTGTGAAACTTGTATAAGTTAAAGTGGATACTTCCAAGAGGCCAAACTCTCAATTACATGTAAACAAATATTAAATGAGAAGTCAGAAGTATGTTTACAGAATAGAGGAGTTGAGACTATGATGAAAATTCAGCAATATTCTATACTGTTTAATGTTATCTTCTTTTTTTAACCTGAGAACATACTCCAGTTATCTAGAAGAGATTAGAGCAAATTAAGATGCACTGTAAATTTTGAGCTGCTTCATACTTGAAGTAAATTTCTCCCCGATCAAAAGAAATACTGTATTACAAACTAACTACCAACATACAAAAATGTCTAATTGTGGTTCTGTTTGTTGTTTCATTGATGTGTTAATTCTACAGATTTTTATTTCATAAACTATTTTTTAACTGTTGTGGAATAATGTCCTCGATTTATCCCTAAAATATAGTAAAGTTTGGTTTGATAGAGTCATATACTACTTAACAAGAAATACAAGTAACTCCATCGATTTAGATTATTGATGTAGATTTAGGGAATTGTAAAGAGAAATTCCAAGTAGCAGTAAAGTAAACTTTTCCAACATACATACTTTTTCATTTATATGAAGAAATACATTTCTGTATGTGATTACATAAGAATGAAGTATATTGAAAAGAAAATGTTTCTGCTACATATAATGAGGAGACACACAGTAGGTTAAGCATTGGAACCCACCAGCTTCTCCTCGGGATAAAGATGAGGTTTTCTGCTCCTGCAAAGGTTTACAGCCTTGTAAACCCTATACAGGGTCACGTAGCCACAACAACGTATATAATAACTCTTTACAAAATCACATTATTCTTATCTTTTATTGTTTTTACTGTCTGGGTTATGAGACTTATTCATTTAAAAACTGCCTTAGATGTAAGTTATTTGTGCTGTAATTAGTTATCCTAGAGGCAAGTCCGACTCATAGAGACACTGTGATAACAGGATGAAACACTGTACATTACAGCACCAGCATTATAATTGTTGTTCTGTTTAAGCTCATTGCTGCAGCCACTGTATCAATACATCTTGTTGGGAGGGTCTTCCTCTTTCTCACTGACTCTCTACTTTGTTCCAGAGACTTGTACCTCTTGTGTTTGTGGTATAATAAATATAGTGCCATTTGGGAAGTGAAAATTTGTCATTTCAATTTTACTTCTATTTTATTATAAAAGCCAAATGTTAGAAATAAAAGTCAGCTTTGAAAGTAAAAATCACTGGCATAAAAAATAAAGTACAAATTAGAAGATGCAATATTTCTGCAAATGGTAATTCAATTTCTTATACCAATGATTTACCTTCTAAGGTGACATTTATTTCAACCAATATAAATTAGATTACTATGATAAAGTAGAAGAATATTTACAATGATATTAATAACAGGATATATATGTATAAATGCATGCTAAATGTTAATCTTTCTACACTTTTACTCTTCAATAATCTGAAAATTGAAAGATTTCACATATTTGCAAACATTGTGGACCCATTGGATGTCCAAGTGGACAAGCTGGTAGTTGGATTGCAAGTTCTAGAATTCAGGTGAGAAATTAAGAGTGGAGAAACCAATTTGGGAAATATCAAGCAAAAATAATACTTAAAATCATAAGAACTGATAAAGTTATTAAGGGGAAATTGTAGAAAGAGGGAGAACATTTAGAATGAATTTCTGTAGCATTTTAGTTCTTGGACATCGGGCTGAATAGGTAAACACAGAGAAAGATACCAAAAAGAAGCAACAAACAAATCAGAGATAAAACCAGAGTAGGTTAGTTCCCTAACAGTGTTAAACATATATCTTTACTTTTGGAGAAAGTCCATCTTAAGCATAAAGCTTCCTGTGAGCGATATCCAGGACATGAGAAGCCCAAGCTTAACTGAAAATTTCTCATACTGTCTAATGTTACTATTGTCCAGTTTGAATGCTATAGAACATTTTTGAAATGTAAATCTTCATGGTAGAATGGTGCTATCCATTTCTGTATTGTAAAACCAATCCATTGTTGTTATTGCTGTTCCAAGCCTTAGTTCAGTTTTAACTTTGATGGAAACCATAAGCAATTCAAGAAAACTCAGTGCATTACCATTAGCATTTTACACAATTTTCTATTTAAAGTGGAAGATTATGATAGTCCATACCCTGTGTTCTCTTAAGGAACACTGATGAGTATTACAGAGTAAATTCACTTGAAACTGAAACAAATACTCACTCCACAGCCAAGGTTATTCTCTAATATAGATCAGATTGTTAATTCTATTAAAAACTTAAAAAAAAAAAAACTGCCTCAAAAATAAGTAGCATGAAATTAGCTGAATTATTTTTAAGGTGAATCCTTATATATACCTGCTTCAATTTTTCTATATATGTATGTAATCTCTACCTTTCATAATTTCTTTAGGGAGCTTTTATTTTATTTTGTTTTGTTTAACTAGATTGGGAGAGATTGAATTTCTGAGACAAGTATAGATAGGAGAGTCTAGTATGAGATTATTGGGTTGAAGCTCTGAAATCACATAGATCGGGGTACCTTTTAGTTTTTGTAATGTTGAGCAAGTTATGAGGATGCCTGAAATTTAGTTTCTTTATCTCCAAATAAAAATATAATAAGAACATTTTACTCATGGAGTATGCTTTGAGAAGCAAAAAATCTGTACTTGTAAAATCCCTGACCTTTTTAGAAATGCCACTTTATCCATAAAATGAAGCAAAATCTGTAAGGCTTTTTGGTTACTAAGTGATGACCTAGAGTTCTAGAATGGGAGTAGATTACTTAGATTTTATGTCATTTTATTGATTTGTAAATTACACCTGTAATTTGCATTATGGAACTTTTTCAACAACAGACTCAAGAAAGTAAATGCACACATTAGTACTTAAATAGACAAGGGTAAGCAAAAAAAGTATTGCTACTAGTGTTCCAGTTTATATGAGTTGATTCCAAACAAAACACTTTTAATCGTGTCACTAAGATCAGTGGAAAGGAGCTCTGGTAGCGTAGTGGTTACGAATCGGGCTGCGAACCTTAAGGTCTGCGGTTCGAAACTACCAGCCGCTCCGCGGGAGAAAGATGAGGGTTTCTACTCCCGTAAAGATTTACACCCTTGGAAACCCTGTACAGGGTCACTATGGGTCGGAACCAACTGGACGGCACTTATCAACAACAAGATTAATGGATGGATGCAGACAAGTTTCTCTCAGTAACACAGTTTTCTTAGACTCCTTGTTGTTATTAAGTGCCATCAAGTTGGTTCAGACTCATAGCGACCCTGTATAAGGTTTCCAAGAAACAGATGGTGAGTTTGAACTGCTGACCTTGTGGCTAGCAGTCCAGTGCTTATCCTATAGCACAACACTATGATTCCTAGGCTCCTTGTTGTTGTTGTTGTTAAGTGTTGTCAAATCAATTCCAACTTATAGCAACTGTGTATAGAGTTTCTGAAGAGGGGCTGGTGAATTTGAATTACCCACCTTAAGATTCAAACTGACATTGCAGCCCAATACTTATCCTACAGTCTCACACCTAGAATCCTTGTTGCTGTTGTTGTTAAGTGCCGTTGAGTTTGTTCTGACTCATAGTGACTCTGTGCAGGGTTTCTGAGAAGTGACTGGTGAGTTTGAACCACCAACACTGAAGTTTGAACTGACCTTGCTGTGGAATGCATACTCTACAGTGCTGTACTTTATTTATTTATTTATTTATTTTAAAGGAAAGGAAATTTACTATGCTATGGAAAAAAAATAATTTTGAGGTCACGGTTAATATGAAATTTTTAACAAAACTCAGGTAGATACCTTCCCAAAACACTGAAGCTTTGCAAGAAAATTATGGGAATATTGCACTACACACACACAACAGTTTTGTAACTGGATCAAGCGTCTTAGGGAAGGCTGGTAAGACCTCAAAGAGGAGCCAAGAGAGACAAGACTGTCAGCCCCAATAATTCAAGAAACTGTGACTGAAGTTCTGAAATTAGTGGGAGAAGATTCTGGACTTACCACTGATGCCAAGGCTACTGAAGTTGGGAATCTCACGTGGTTCTGCATTTTCAGTTTTTTCTAACATGGCTTCAACAGGCTTTCAATTCAATGGTTTCTGCCAAAAGCATTGCACAAAGATCATCTAGCTTGAAGGGTAAATCTTTTCATCAGTCTTTTAAGCAGGATTGAACCTAATGAAGACAATTCTGTGGAACTAATCATAATCAGAATTGAGGCTTACTTGGATTTACCAATAAGATCCAGAGAGCAAGGTTCAGTCAAAGTAGTAACTTCTAAGGAGATCTTGATTGGCTAGTTTAATTCAAGGCAGAGGTCAGCTCAGTTTCATGGATATCCAAAGATGTATTGTTGATAGATTTTGTTGAAGGACACAGGATGATTGTTGTTGTTAAGTGCCATCGAGTCAGTTCTGACTCAGCAACCCTATATAAGGTTTCCTAGGAACAGCCAGTGGGTTTGAACTGTCGACCTTGTGGATTGCAGTCCAGTGATGATCCTACTGCACTATACCAGGCATTCAAATTGAATGCATTAATTGAAGAAGTTTTTAAGAAATTGGAAAAATCTATTGTTGAAAAAAGTTCAGAAAAGGTGCATGAATGATTTGTTATTTTTTCATCAAGACGATGCACATGCTCATTCTTATAGGGTAGCAAGGCTGTCCTTAGAAAATTTTGCTGAGAAACCTTACCTAGCCACCATACAACCCTAATCTTGCCCAGACTTCTTTTTTCACAAAATTCAAAGAACATTGAAAAGGAACATGATTTGAATACCTTAAGGAATTCAAAACTGCCCTTTTGATGTGGTACACATCAATGAGGGCAGAATTCTTAAGGAAATAGTTGTTGTGTTTTTGTTAAGTACTGTTGAGTGTTCCAACACATAGAGACCCTGTATAGGGTTTCCAAAGAGTGACTGATGAGTATAAAACCTGACTTTGAGGTTCAAATTGACATTGCAGTC
>NW_006408519.1:15299801-15300726 GCF_000296735.1 Chrysochloris asiatica | reverse complement strand
GCTTTGTATCTGACAGTGTTTCTTTGCTATTCATAAGGTTTTCAGTGACTAAAGATTTGGAAGTAGTTCGTCACTTTCTTCCTAGTCTGTCTTTGTCCGGAAGCTCATCTGAAACCTGTCCACTATGGGTGATCCTCCTGGTTATTTAAAATACCGGTGGCATAGCCCTCAGAATCACAGCAATTCACAAGCCACCACCGTATGTCAGACAGATAAGTAGTGGCCATTTGGTTTTATGTTGAATCTGTCATTTTAAATTTCGAGGAGATATGTGTGCATGCGTACTAGAACTCTCCAGAGGTGGGGAGTGTTCCAATATTGGCCCTTTTGAATCCCAGAAAATTATAAGCATTTATTTTCCAGTTTAGGGTTGACATTTGAACTTTTCCTTGCTTGGCAATTGAGGATATTTCCATTCCATACTCTGTTGTTTACTTTCAGGTTCATAGTGATGAATCCATATATCATCACCAGTAATGAATTTTTAAAAGAAATGTTTACCTTCCTTCAAGTATCGATCCAAATTTTGTTTTCAGATGTCCAAATCCATCAGATTATGCTCTTCCATGAGATGTTTCGGTACCCACCTCACACAAATTTTTCAAAATCCGAGTCTGTCATGGATTATTTCATAGACAGAGGCCTCACTGATTTATAAATAATTTCCCACATAATCCACTTTTACTTATCTATTCAACAGAAGCATTCCATGTGCACATTCAATGTTGTCATCAGCTGTGGATGTGGATGGATGTTTTAATATAACTGGAGTATGGATAAGTTTTGACTTATCTTGGTATACATGTAGAAGTATTTGTGCATAGAATTTCTTATAAAAAATGAATGTTCCCTGTAAAAGTAAACTTAATAGTTTTAATAGTCTGAACAACTAAATAGTCTTGTTGTTGTTGTTGTTGAGTGCTGT
>NW_006408519.1:15293290-15299701 GCF_000296735.1 Chrysochloris asiatica | reverse complement strand
AGAGGGAAATACCTCATTCAGTAATGTGTAGACCTTTTGTTGTTGTTGTGAAGTGTTGTGGTATTGGTTCTGACTCGTAGGTTACTGAGGAGTGGTTGGTGGATTTGAACCACCGATCTTATGGTTAGCAGTTCAGTGCTTAACCTTATAGCACCATGACAGAACTCCTAGATGGAAGCTGTTTTTAGAAAAGAGTAGCTTCATATATTGATGTTTTGTTTAATCAAGATTTTTCTTTGATTTTGTAGCAATTCTTTTTTACTTACTCCCATGTATTTGTATATGATATTTTTGTTTTTGTTGATTTGTCACAGTTTCAGGCATAATGCTCCACCAATATTTTAGTCAGTTATTTATTGACTGTCCACCTGATTTCCACACTATGTTGAGAGTCAAAACATTACAGTATGATGTGGAGATTCACTGGTTTGTTATGTGTCAGACAGATGACCACCAACCAATTAGATTGGTGGATTCACAAAGTAATTGCTGTTGAGTCAATCTAAGTATCTGTCTACCTACTTACTAAAACTCCTTTTAGCAGTACCACCACAGTTCAAAATAATTTGAAATGTGTTCATTTCTACTAATGTATGCTAGCTTTGCCCAGCAGCACAAACCCTAACATATGCTAAATTAGTCCATGAGTGACTGAGTGAATACTGGGCATGTGTCTCTAATCCAGCAATTTGAGTCATTGCTTTGATATGCAGTTTAAAAAATAATTTGTACAAATGATGATCCCTACATTTCTGAATATAGTTTAATAGTAGCTTAAATGGACAATGTAATAGCTTCTTCTGTCTTGATGCTTAATTGGCACATATTTTAGAGTAAATCTACTTTGTGGTAATTCAAAATAATATTTTGTACCATTAACCTGAATAATTGGAGTTAAGCCAATTGGCAAATGTGCTATAAACGTGTACATACAAAGCGTAAGGTTGCTTTTCTATGTTCTCATGCCATTTTACTTTTTATTTTGGATTTGCATTCAGTTTTAAGAAAGAACACAGACAGATCTTATATACAGTTTAACCAGTAATAACAACTGGCACAAACACAGCACAATATCACAACCAGAAGATTTATTTGCACTGATTTGTTCAGATTTTTTTTTTTTTTTCAGTTTTCCATGAATTCATTTGTGTGTGTTTAGTTTTATGTACATTTGTGTCAGTACCTCCACGGTCAAGTTACAGACTGTTTCTATCACATCAGTTCCTCATGCTGCTCTTTTATAGCCACTGTCACCTTTCTCCTTCCTTCACACTCAAACGTTGACAACGAATCATTTATTCTCCAACTAACTTAATGGTTGTTTAAGTGACTTATAACCTCTGATAGCATGGTACTACCAAGAGATGCCCTTTTGATATTGGCACCTTCTATTCTTCATAATTCTCTTAAGACTCATTCAAGTTTTCTTGTATACCAATCATTCTCCTTTTTTTTTTTCTGAGTAATATTCCATGGAGTCCTGGTATGGTGTGTAGGATAAGCACTAGACTGCTAACTGTAAGGTTGGCTATTCATACCCACCAGCCGCTTCTTGGAAACCTTTGGCTATATAGGATCACTAGGTATCAAAACCAACTCAACAGCACATTAACAATAACATCAATAGTCCATGAAATTTGCCAGTTAACTTAACCATTCACCCATTGAAGGATTGCTTTTTGTTTGTTTTATTCACTTTCAGCTATTCTGGATAAAGTCTCCATGAATATTCATATGCAGGTTTTCATGTGAATAAAAGTTTCATTTGTCTTTTATAAAAGTCTAAGAATGTAATTGCTGTGTCATATAATAAACATATGCTAAGTGTTGTGATTAACTGCATACACCTATCCAGAGTGACTATACCCATGTGCATTCCCAACAATAATACAGAGTAATTCAATTTCATACTTTGTCACCAACAATTGATGTTATTACTGTTTTTTCACTTTAGAAATTATAATAGGTATGAAGTGATATCTAACTATGATTTTAATATGCATTCTCCTGCTGACTAATGATGATATAGAGCATATTTCTATGTGTTTATTAGCCATCTAATATTCTTTACAGTGAAATGTCTTTGATCCATTTTCTGATTAGATTTCTTTCTTTCTGTTTTTTTTGGTTGAGAGGTCTTTATATACTCTTGACTCAAGTCCTTTTTAGGTTAATCATTTGTAAATTGTTTACTTCTGCCTGCAGCTTTTATTTTCCATTATCTCCATAGCATTTCTTACAGAGCATCTACTAATTTTGACTATTTATCTGTTAAATGTCATGCCCTTCTTAAAACAAGTTAGACCACAAATTATTTAACAAATAACAAATAAAAGAGATTTTATTCCACAGACATTTAAAAATTGACCCAAGTATTTTTTTTAAGTTCTCTAAAACTACATCAATATGTAAAAGGTCCTAAACTTTACACTTATTTGAAACTCTGAAAATTATTTTGATAGCATTAAAACTATATTTTTGTTTCTTTCTTCTATAGGCTCTGTTGCTACTGCATGTCGTGACCCAGGAGTGCCCATGAATGGGACTCGAAATGGAGATGGAAGAGAACCTGGGGACACTGTTGTTTTTCAATGTGATCCAGGATATGAACTTCAAGGAGAGGAAAGAATAACCTGCATTCAGGTAGAAAATCGATACTTCTGGCAGCCAAGCCCACCAGTCTGTATAGGTATGAATTAAAGAACACTTAAAATGTTATATATGTATAAAACAATGGCTAAAACTGGTATTGATATTATTAATTAAGAATCATATTATAAATAGCTTCTATATGGGAGTCTAAGATTGCAGAAGTCCATGAACTTCCTAAAAACATACAAAATTATAAATGATCATTAATTTTCTCCTGAGGGGAGTAATATTTTTATTAGATTCTCCATGGATCCTAGATTCTCAGGAAGTTAAGAATCACAGCTCTTAAAAAATCCTGATTTCACGTTACTTACAATATTAATGTAATTATTCACTACTTAGAATATCTACATTGAATAGTTGCATTTCTACTTCAGAGTCCTGGCATGGTGATCACTGTGGAATAATCACTGGACTGCAAATCACAGAGTTGGTTGTTCAAACCCACAAGCTGCTCCTTGGAAATCCTATACAGGGTTGCTGTGAGTCAGAACTAACAAGATGGCATTTAACAACAGCATTCACTACTTTGAAAGTTTAAAAAGTGGATTCTGATTTAAAATGAGCTATAGAACAAGCCTTACTTAACGAAACTCAAACTATACAACTCATGGTACTCACTGATCGTACTCATTACTAATAGCCAGCAGGCAATTAGAAAAATGGAAACAATGACCAGTATGGATTGGTCCATAAAGATTATATCCTTCAAACCAGAATTGGAACACACCTTAGCAAATAGAAAGTCATTGTTGTTGTTGTTGTTGTTTTAATTATTATTATTACTTACAAGAATGCAAACAGAAAAGTTCAATACTAAGCAGTGTCCCTCTTAAGTGGTCTGAGTAGAGATAATGACACTTCCTTGCAAATGCATGTGTACATATATACAGAAATGTTGTTAACAGAATGATATGTTAAAAATGTAAAAATACCTTATGCAGCAAACATAACATACAAGTGCAAACCAACCATAGAATAATAACCAGTTTGAAGTCTTTTCTGTAGGGCATGAAGCAGATGACAGGAATTAATCTTATAAAAAGTAATTTTTTCTTAATTCACAAATAAAAAAGGTAAATGTTAAGTTATTTCAGATTTAATAATTTCCACCTTTACATTCATATTATTTCCTAGTTATATCTGCATTTATCTTCTTGCATTTCTACAAAGATTCTAACTTGACAAACATCCATTTATTTACATTTATCACAACTGCACTAATGAAAGCAAGGAAAGTATGCTACTAAGAAACATTTTCAAGCAACATATGCCTGAAAGATTGAAATTTCATTTGTCTGTTTAGTTAACCTGAAAAGTACCAGTTAAATTAAAACATTATATCCCAATTAATTCGAATTTGTGTACATTCAGTAAAGAATTTTTTGGTGTGCAGAGGAAATGATAATACAACACCACAGGCTTCCTATAGAACTTCTTGCTTTATTTTGATACTTAGATTTAGCTAAACTGTGTTGTCATTAGGATTACCAGACAGGCTATGTATGTCAAATGTTTTTATTTGTATTTAGAATCTTAAAAGATTAAACAACTTGCTATTGAAATTTTAGATAATGTCAAAATCCTAAAAATTAAAGAATTCTAAGATAAGCTAATGTTGTAAATTTTCCTTTATGAAATAAGACATGTTTTGGCTAGAAATTCTGAATTGTAAGATAAAAAAATAAAAATTATCTTACTTCAGTTGAGCAGTTTGTAGAAAGATTGTGTTGTACGGATTATGGTGCGGTGTATTATTTTTCTGGTAGGAAAAGATAGCTTGAGGAGAAGATATGCATTAGAGCTTCTCTGAGGAAGAAAATAACCTTAAAAAAAAGTCTGAAAAATTGCTAAAGCTGCAGAAAGCTTGACCTCAGAAACTGATAAGAAAGAACACCATGATTGGAAATACTATGCCAAAGATTAAACTCTGAACTTTTTAGAAACTCTATAAGTCTATGTCTCAGACCCAGGAGCATAAAACACTTCGCTTGCGTGTAGTAGTCATCAGCCTTATAGCAAGTGCCAAACAGAAGGATGTCATATTTAAGAGAGTTAATAGAATTCATTTCCAACAAAATTGACAATGTGAAGATTACTTTGACATTGCAGTAAAGTAGCAGATTCAATATGAAGGCAAATAACAAAGACATCAGTGTAGGTGAATGGCTAAGAAAGACAGTAGACAAAAATAAAATTGAATTGGAAGAAAAAATTAAGAATATTGTAAAATAAAAATAATAGCAGCTGTACATGTAACTGCCTCATGTGAAAGTATATGTCAGAGGTTCATGGAACTGTACTGAAAATTTATTTCATAAATCTATTTGACTTAAGAGAATCTCAGTTTGAATGCTTTAAGATTGATCATGGTGGTTATGTGATATAGCGACCCTGTATAAGGTTTCTGATGTTGTAAATTTTTACAGGAGCAGAAAGCCTTATCTTCCTCTAATGGAATGGCTGGTAGTTTCGAACTGCTGACCCTGAGGTTAGCAGCCCAACTCATAACCACTACACTACCAGAGTTCCTTTAAGATTAGATGCATAAAATAAAAATGCATAACTAAATACTATTTAAAGCTTAATATATTTACCGAGAGATTTATTCATTCTACTTACTCACTGTTTGTGATATACAAATGTCAAAAAATGCCTCTGGGTGTCCCACGCAAATCAGCTTGTGCATTAGAATATATTGGGAAAATCTTGGTAAATAATTTTGATTTTGATAATATAATCAAGAAAATTTTAGAGATTCTTAACATCCAAATAATAGTATAGTCATGAAAACTAGCCTATAAAATACTTTAAAATATTATATACAGTAGATTTTACATACAGTGGATTTACATATATATATGTATACACATATACACATTTTATAATGTATGGTTTATTTATGTAAACATGTCAGGTTGAGTCAAAAATTATCTGCACTTGGGCTGTATAATTTATTTTATCCAACCTTTAGAGAAGACATATGCATCATTTTTCAACATAATCTCCTTGCTTTTCAATACACTTTATCTGTCTACTAGCTTTTGTATTCCCTTATTGAAAAATGGTTTAGACTGAACTGTGAATTATAAGTGCACTGCTGTCTTCATTCCTTCATCAGAGGTCAGTCTTAGTCCTCTAAAGGCTGGTTTCACGGGACTAAACAGGTGAAAATCTGATGAAGCAAGATCAGGGCTATAGGAAGGATGCTTTAACAACTCAAAAAGAAATTTATTGCAGAGTATCAACAGTGTAAGCACAGGTATATGGACTTGCATTATCATGCAAGATCATAATGTCATTGGATAGTAGCCATCTGTATTTATTCCCAAACTTAGGCTTCATCTCTTCAGTGAACATCTCCCTGTTAAGAGCACTGTTGATTGTTGAATTTTGTTCCTGATGTTGTTGTTGTTAGATGTCATCAAGTCGGAACCAACTCATGGTGACCCTATGCACAGCAGAATGAGACAATGTCCGATCCCGGGCCAACCTCATTACTGTTGCAACATTAGAGCCCATCGATGCTGCCATCTGGCCATTCGATCTCATAGGAGATCTTCCTCTTTTTCTGTGACCCTCCGTCTTACCAAGCGTGATATCCTTCTCTAGTGACTGTTCCCTCCTGACAATATGTCCAAATTATGAGAGATGAAGTTTGGCCATCTTGGCCTCTAACGAGCACTCTGGCTGCACTTCTTCCAAAACAGATCTATTGGTTCTTTTGGCAGCCCATGGCACTTTTAGTATTCTCCTCCA
>NW_006408519.1:15272862-15289680 GCF_000296735.1 Chrysochloris asiatica | reverse complement strand
CTCCCGCGGAGCGGCTGGTAGTTTCGAACCACTGACCTTAAGGTTCGCAGCCCGATTCGTAACCACTACGCTACCAGAGCTCCTTAAATAGTCTTAATAGGAGACTATTTAAGGTCATAGGAGACCTTATGGAGTTAAGGTCATCTGAGAGTAACTGAAACAAGGGTAACAGAGCATGGAGGAATGTGATAGTGGTCACACATTATTTTTATTTTTTCTTTTTATCTTGGTGATGGGGGTACATGTAAAGATCTAGAGTTAGAGTTAGGACTATGACTGGTGTTAGAGTTAGGCATAGGTGTTGGGCTAGGGCTAGGAGTAGGACTTGGTCTAGTTATAGGGTTACAGTTAGGCTTATTTTATGTATTTGTTTGTTTTTCATGAAATGTACTTGATTTTCTCTTCATTTGGAAGTCCTACAACTACACTGTTCCTTCTTTTTACTTTGTGATCTTTTGGTGTTGTTGCAAATTGAACCTCTCATTTTCTGTTTTCATTCTTGTAGATTTGTTTTACTTTGGATAATTGTAAATCTAAGTTCAGTTCTAGGTGATATTGTCAAGCATGTTGTATGTGGTTTTGGTTCGGTACCAAAAAATTGCTTTTAGTATTTTTGGTAAAGATGGTTCTCATTTTTACAAATTATTTTCTAATCTGTTTATCTGGAAATGTCCTAATTCACTGCCCTTTTTAGTGACAGTTTTGCTGTACATAAAATTCATGATGGGCAATTTTTTTTTCTCTCAGGGTTTTATTAATGTCATCCTATTGTCTTCTTGTCTGCATAAATGTCTGCTGAAAGAACAGAGCTCAGATTTTAATAGTTCACTATCATAGGTGGCTTTTTTTGTTTTTTTTTCTGATCTGATATCTTTGATTTTAGAGAGTTTGGTTATACTATGTTTTGGTGATTTCCTTCTTGGGGTCTATCCTGTTTGGAGTTCGTTCAGCATCTTGAATGCATATCTCTCATAATGTTAGGGAAGTTTTCTTCCAATAGTTCTTTGACAATGTGTCTCTGATTTTTTTGTGTGTCTCTTACTGTTTGGGAATTCTGATCATAGATAAGTTATTCTTCTTAATGGTGTCTCACTTAAGTCTAAGGCTTTGTTCAGATATTTTTGTTATTGTTTCTGATTGCTCCTGTAGCAGATGAACATAAGAGATTTGTAATCAAGCTCACCAATTTGGCCTTCCATTGACTTCATTCTACTTCTCTATCCCTTCAATGTATTATCTATTTCTGAAAGCTTAGTATTAATCTTCTGGATGTCTATTTGCTGTTTTGCATGGATTCGAATTTTCGTTTACTTTGTCAGTCTGTTCTTTTAATGTTTTCCTGACTTATACTAAAGTTTTATCTATCTTCTCCTTGCTTTTATTTACAACTTTCTTAATCATTCTCTCAGTCTATTGAAGATACCTAAATATTATTCTTTTCAGTTCCTTATCAGGCTGTTCCAATACCATTTCTGGTATTATATTTTCTTACTCTGTATTTTGCTGACTTGTCTGAGCAACTTGGTCTTGTTTCTTCATGTAAGCTGGTGATTGGAATGCAAAATTTGGGGAAAATAATAGGAAGGATCAGTAATTGAAAAATATGGCCTTGGTGATAGAAATGATGATGGAGATCACATGATATAATTTTGAAAAACAACAATTTCTCCATTACAAACTATCTTTTTTCCATAACATAAATGGAAACTATACATGTGGACCTCAACCAGATGGAATACACAAGAAGCACACTGTTTACATTTGTGGGAAGAGACAACCAATGTCATCAGCCAAAAATCAATATCATTATCCATAAAAAGGCCAGGGACCAACTGTGGAATAGATCATTATTTTCTTATATGTAAGTTCAGGCTGAAGCTGAAGAAATGAAACCCAGTATACTAGAGCCAAAATATGACCTTTAGTATATTCCACCTAAATTTAGAAACGATCTCAAGAACAGATTTGATGCACTAGACTTTAATGACCAAAGACCAGAGTTGTGGAATGACATCAAGAATATTATATATAAAGAAAAAAATTACAAAATGTCACTAAAAATACTTACAAGAAAGAATAAACAACTAAATGGATGTCAGAAGAGACTCTGAAACTTGTTCTTTTTTTTTTATTTTTTTAAGTTTTTATTGTGAATTATGTGTTAGTTTACATGCGAGAACATTATCCATTATCTTTACATTGATCCTATCTTATTTCATTTCATTGCAATGATTAAAATCCCCTGCATGGAACCAAAGGGTACACCCCACATGCCTGCCTCCTGGCTGCCAACACACAGACCCTCTCCCTCCCTGAGTCTAGAGTTCCACAGCCTCTTCTTCTCTCCAAGTCATCATCTCTGCCTCCATCCCTGCCTCCATTGTCACTGCCTCCTGGGACAGGGTCCCACATTTCGCTTTTCTCCATCCCTTGATGGTACCAGGGATCTCCACTCCTAGACTACAAAACCTCCTTTTGTTACAAAACATTTACATTTACCTTTCCAACACTCACTGTCAGACCTGATAGCAATCATTCCCTATTGAACCACAGGACTCCTATCCCCCACACCTTTTATCAACCCCATCCAGACAGGTTGGAAACAACTCATTGGAGATTCTACCTCTCCCCTTGCCCTCTGGAACTAGGTTCCCTATTGAAAGCTTATAAGCCAGTCACTTCTTGCCTTTGTAGCCCCCTGTTTTGGGTAGCCACAGTGTTACTTTGATCTTCAGGGTTGCTGTGATAATTATTCATTCCTACCCATTAATGTCAAAACCTCTCTCTCCACAAATGTGTAAAATGTGTCATGAAAAAATAAAATAAGCCAAATATCTCATATCCTATTGTGTGCTTATAATTAGAAGCTTCATTTTGCTTGTGTGTGTGTGCTTTATTTTGTTTTCTTTTCTTTTAGAGACTTTTTTTTTTTTCTATTAAACTCAAGGGAAGCCATTTTTACTAATCTCCACATCCAGTTTTTCTTTTACATAAAATAAAATAATAATAAAAGGGAAAGAAAGTAGATATGCATTTGTTTTATATTTTAAAGCCAATAGAGATCAAAATTGTATCCTGGTGAGGCACTGTGGGTTAATGTGCTGGGCTACAAAGTCAGTTTGAACCGCAAGGTCAGCATTTCAAGTTCAGCAGCCACTCCTATGAAACCCTATACAGGGTCATTTTGGTTTGTAACTGACTCAATGGCACTTAACAATGACAACAACAATGTGTGTGTGTGTGTACTCAATATTTTAGTAGTCTTTCTTGAAATTAAGTGCAATATTCAAGTATCTGGTACTATAAGAAGTTAGAAGCCTGTACAAAACCTCATAAACCATTATAGAGACATGCTTACTAAGATTTTTGTTTGTTTGTTTGTTTGTTTCAATTAAAGCACCCTGTGGAGGCAATTTAACAGGATCTTCAGGCTTTATTCTTTCGCCAAACTTCCCTCATCCATATCCTCATAGCAGGGACTGTGACTGGACTATCACTGTCAATACAGACTATGTTATCTCCTTGGCGTTTATCAGGTGAGTTCCTATATATTTCCACATTGGCAAAATCTTTGTAAGTCATTTTGCTTTAGCATTTGCACTAGGCAAATTTGTGGTATTGCAGGATAACATGCTGGACTGCAAGGTCAGTTTCAACCACAAGGTCAGTATCTCAAACATACCAGTTACTCCACAGAAAACCTATACAGGGTCACAATGGGTCAGAACCAACTCTGCAGCATTTAACAACAGCAATGACATACATGCAATAAGCACTGGACTGCAAACCACAAAGTCTGCAGTTTGAGCCCACCAGCTGCTCCTGTGAAGATTTAAAAGTCTTGGAAACCCTATACAGGGTTGCCATGAGTTCTTACTGACTTAATGGAACCTAACAACCACAACAACAATACGTGGCAACTTTATTAGTTTTTACTAATTCCATTACTAATGCTTTGCAACTATGCAGTGTTTAAAGTTTATAAAGTTTTGAATAGTAAATAGAGATGCTAAAGCACTTCTGAAAGGGAGTAGGAGAGTATTTCCCACAGATTCCAGCATAAGGGAACCACATTAAAGGTTGAGTAGTTCATGGACTCTCATGAAGTTTGATCTCTTTCTTCATAACCTTTCTTCTGAGCCTGTGTATACCATCATTGCTATAAAATTTTGGTTTTCCTAAACTTCAACATTAAAGGTCAGTTCTTCATAGTTTTTTGTTTTGTTTTTTTCTCCTATACGTGTACAATCTGAAGCCTTTCTAAAGCATCTAAAACCTCTTGGTGAAGCGCCAACTATTAGGTTAGGAAGACACACAATTCTAGCTATTTTTGTCTGTATGTGGTCTCATTGAGTCAAACTGAAAAATAATTTGATGTGTGATTTCTGTATGATATACCAGCAGAACTTGCAACAATATAGAGCTTTGTGTGGAGCTACCAAAAATTTGCAAACAACCATAGTGATTAGCAACATAAATATTAAGATTATTGTAGTACTGAAGTTGTGATACAACTTCCTGTAAGGGAAAAGAGGACAGCTTGTTTGAGTCCTAGCTTTGCTGCTGTTATATATGTAAACTAACACATTGAGTTAAGTTATTTATCTGAATTAAGCTCCACTTCCTCACATGGTGCCAATTGCTGGTATCACAAAAACCTGACCCAATTCTTCCCTTAATATTTCGAGTGGAATGTGGGACCCTATCTGGAGAAGCAGCAACACTAGAGATGGAGACAAAGATGAGGACATGGAGAAAGAGACCAGCTGAGGACTCTAGATTCATGAAAAGAGAATTTGTGCTTGCGGACAGGAGGCAGGCTTGAAGAATGTGCCCTTTGGTTGTTTAAATGATTATGTATTCCTGAGTGATTTTGTATGCATCAAAAACAAAAACAAAAAACCACACACACAGAGGGAATAGAAACAAATACTGTTGAATGATAAGGCATGGACAAGACTGTAATAATTGCAATGAAACGATGAGTGTAAAACCAGTGTTTTCCCATATAAACTATCACTCAATTCACAATAAAAAAAACTTAAAAAAAAACAACAAAGATTTCAATGGAAATGCCAGGTATCAGAAACTCAAAAAGTTCTTAAGTAGGAATTTTCCTAGACTGATATAGAACATTGCCCTGAAGAATTCACTACTCCTCTGATACCAGTGAGTTAAAGCTCTCTGCAATTTACTTTAAATATTAACCTTAGATATGCACTACTTTTTAAATATTAAAGCCTTATTTTATAAAGATAATTCAAATGCATGAAAATTTGACAAAAGTGTAAATATATGGAATTTTTCTTTTCCATCATTTGTATAGTTGTTGTATGCATTATAAGCTTGTTGTTGTTGTTGTGATGTGCCGTGGAGTCGGTTCCGACTTACAGTGACCCTACACAGGGTTTCCGAGGCTGTAAATCTTTACGGGAGCAGACCGCCTCATCTTTCTCCCGCGGAACCGCTGTAGTTTCGAACTGCTGACCTTGTGGCTCGCAGCCCGATTCGTAAACCACTACGCTACCAGAGCTCTGGTTTGAAGGTCAGCAGTTCGAAACTACCAGCCACTCCACGGGAGAAAGATGAGGCTATCTACTCCCGTAAAGATTTACACCCTCGGAAACCCTGTACAGGGTCGCTATGGGTCGGAACCGACTCGACGGCACTTAACAACAACATTATAAGCATATTCTTCATTAATCTTTTTCCTTCATGAAAGTTTCCTACAGGACCTTACTGTACTCACTGGTAGAGTGAAAATAAAAATGCCCTCCTTAAACTCCAGGATTATTGGAAACAGCAACTTTGTTTTCATGAAAGTGATTTATAAAATATAATGGGCTATTAGAATGCATGAGCCTTCTCATTTTATTTGAGAGACAGAGAAAATGTTAGTACTAAAACTAAAACTTAACAGGGAAAAAAAAAACTTTTTGTTTTATTTTCATTTTCAAAGAAATTTCAAATCAATTGTATTGATATACTTATTTAAGCCCAAAGCAAAAACTAAAAGGAAATACCCTGCTACCCATTGTTAAGTAGGCTTTTAGCTTTCAAAGGATGACACATAATTCTACATTATTTACAAAGCAGTTTTTTCCTGTTGCTGTTGTTATTAGGTGCCACTGAGTTGGTACTGACCCATACATAGCCACCCTATGCACTACAGAACGAAACATTGCCCCATCCTGGGCCAACTTCACTACTGTTGCCATGCTTGAGCCCATTGATGCTGCCACTTGGCCAATCCATCTCGCTGGGGGGTCTTCCTCTTTTTCTCTGACCCTCCCCACCTTACCAAACATGATGTCCTTCTCCAGTGACTCGTCCCTCCTGACAATATGTCTGAAGTAAGAGGGACGACGTGCCTCCAAGGAGCATTCTGGCTGCACTTCTTCTAACACAGATCTGTTGGTTCTTTTGGCAGCCCATGGCACTTTCAATATTCTCCTCCAACACCATAATTCAAAAGCAACAATTCTTCTATGGTTTCACTTATTCACTGTCCAGCTTTCACATGCATATGAGGTGATTGAAAATACCATGGCTTGGGTCAGGCGCACCTTAGTATTCAAGCTGACATCTTTGCTGTTCAACACTTTAAAAAGGTCTTGTGTGGCAGATTTGCCTATTGCAATACATCGTTTGATTTCTTGACTACTGCTTCCATGAGTGTTGATGGTTGATCCAAGGAGAATGAATTCCTTGACAACTTCAATCGTTTCTCCATTGACAAGAATGTTGTTTATTGGTTTTGTTGTTAAATGGTTTTTCAGAATTCTATCATGTGATCTCCAGCATCATTTCTGTCACTAAGGACATATTTTCCAACTACTGATCCTTCCTCTTTGTTTCCAACCTTTGTATTCCAATCACCAGTAAAGATCAATCATCTAGATTGCATGTTTGATCAATTTCAGATTGAAGAAGTTGGTAGAATTCTTCTATTTCATCCTCACTGGCTTGAGTGGTTGGTGCACAAATTTTATAATAGTGGTATCAACTGATCTTCCCTGTTGTTATTGTGAAGTGCCGTCGAGTCAGTTCCAATCCATAGCAACCCGACCTTGTATAGGGTTTCCGAGGAACAGCTGGTGAGCTTGAACTGCCAACCTTGCAGTTCAAATGGCTTTGCAATCTGGCACATTAACCCACAGTGCCAAACCAGGACTCCCTGTAGGTGTATGTATATTATCCTATAATAGACAGAGTTGTTCCTCATGACTGATAGTGATGTGGTCTCTTTGATGATGAATGCAATTTGTCATTCCTGGCATAGTAAACCATATGATTTTCAGATTCAAAATGACCATTACCAGTCCATTTCACCTTACTAATGCCTAAGATATCATCGATGTTTATGCATTCCATTTCATTTTTGACAATTTGCAATTTTCCTAAAGTCATACTTTGTACATTGCATCTTCTATTTGCTAAAGGATGTTTACAGCTGTTACTCTTAATTTTGAGTTGTTCCTCATTAGCAAATGAATGTCACTAGAGCTTTACTCCCACGGGCTTTACTCCATTCACGCCATCATGGTCATCTCTACTTTGAGGAGGCTGCTCTTCCCCAGCCGTGTTTTGAGTGCCTTCCAACCTGAGGGGCTCATTTTCTGGCACTATATCTGATAGTGTTTCTCTGCTACTCAAGGTTTTCAGTGACTAAATATTCAAAAGTAGTTTGTCTCTCCATCTTCTTAGTCTGTCTTTGTATTGAAGCTCATCTGAAACTTGTTTACTGTGGTTGGTTGACACTTCTGGTATTTAAAATACCTTTGGCATAACTTCCAGAATCACAGCAACTCACAAGCCACCACAGTATGAGAAACTGACAGATGAATAGTAGACTTTTTTCCTAGTTCTCCATAAATGATATACTTGACAAGCATGTTGTAATTATCATGAAACATTAATTTTTTAAAGAAGTGAACTTTAGAAAAGACAGTTGGTAATGAAACCAGGACTTAACTTTGTATATCTGCTAAAAAAAAATTGGGGAATGCGGTTCACTGACAATGTAAAGAGTAACTGACTGAATAAGGCTAAGGAAGCTAGCAAATAAAATGAAACACAACACAATAATGTGGTAGTCTTCCCAATTTTCTCACATTACAAGAATCCTTATTTATAAAATGTTGAAAGACTCTGCACTAATCCAATCTACATCATCACTATTTATGCGTAAGTAAACATTGTATGTAAGTAGACATAAACTGGATTCTTCTCCCTTACACATGCACTCAGTAAGGATTAAAACTACTTGGAAATGTAGCATCTACAATTCTTATAAATTTGGAAACATGTCACCTAAACAATATCTTGTTTAAATGCATACATACATAACAAACCTATTAAAAATGGTTTAACAATGGCAAACTTTACTGGTTTTATTTTATATCATGAAATTATGGGCTTTTATTAATGACCCAAATGAGTCCGTGTTTTTCTCTGCCACATATGTTGGGTAATACGGAGGCAGATTGATTGTATAGCTTCTGCCTTCTAAATATGTAAATTGTATAATCATTATGGAAAATGCTCATTCTTTTGAAGGTTATTTAGGTAGGTTTATTATGCATATTTTGCAGTATTTAAAATATTTTTGTCATTTACATACTAAAATGCTCTTATTCACACTTTATCTAATTTTAACAAAGAGTGTAGAGGTTTGATTTCCCCCTCATTAAATTCTCAAAAAAGAAAAAATATATTTACTTTGGGAAGAAGAATATCTAATACAATGTGTTGTGCTTCATTTGGGTAATTTGCATGCAAATTTTGTATATTAACTTTAGTTTGGAATCTGATATTTAGAGTGGAGTCCTAAAACAGAAAAAAAAAAAAAAAGCTAATAAATTTGAAGTTCAAAATAAGTAATATCTTTGATATAAAAAATGGTTGTATTTTCATGACACAAAAATTTAAAAACAGAAATTTCCTTTGTTTTACTGGTACAAACTAACTTTTCCAAAGATATGCAGCTAAAAAGGGTAGACAAGATGCTTAAACTCACATTCGGACTCACTATCTGTGCTCTTTTTATTAGCTACACTCTTTACTTTATAATCATTTATATTCCATGTAGACTCAATGCCAACATATAAGAATAATAGAAAAATAGTAATATTCATGAAATTTTCTTTTACCACTAAAGATGTTATACTCATATTTAGTATATTTTCACTAGGTGAATTTTTAAATATGCTTATTTTAATGAATTGTCTTGTTTTTAAAATATCGACTAGAATTTTTAATGTTGTTGTTATATGCTGTTGAATCGGTTCCAAATCATGGCAACCTTGTATAGGGTTTCCAAGGCTTCAAATCTTTGCAGGAGCAGAAAGTCTCATCATTCCCCCATGGAGTGATTGTCAGGCTCAATCCACTTGTGGTTCACAGTCCATACTGGGAAAGCCACTGCACTTCCAGTGTGTTTAATATCCTAGTGTGACATGGTGAATTAATGAGCTGGACTGCAATGTCCGTTTGAACCACAAGGTTGGTGGTTCAAGCTCACCATTCACACCTGGGAAGCCCTATACAGAGTTTCTGTGAGTCAGAACTGACTCAATGGCACTTAACAACAATAATAATTGTTGAACTTGTTACTATCTCTGTCTATCTTTTTTCTTTTCTTTTTTTCCCTTAGTTTTAGCATAGAACCAAATTATGACTTCCTCTATATATATGATGGACCAGACAGTAATAGCCCACTGATTGGAAGTTTTCAAGACAGCAAGTTACCAGAGAGAATCGAAAGTAGTTCAAACACCATGCATCTGGCTTTTCGAAGTGATGGATCTGTTAGCTACACTGGATTTCATTTAGAATACAAAGGTAATGTGAACATTCGATTTTAGCATAATGATTAAAATTGTGAATCTTTTCTACAGTAGAATAATTTTGTATTGGCTATTACTACTGGTTAGCTATACGTGTATTTTTTTAATGAAGACTACCTACAATTCATCTCATGAAAGTACTCTCACTGTAGAATTTTCCTCTCAGTGAGAAGAGCATTAGCATTTTTCTAATTACTACCAAAGGAAATGTATCCGGCAAAAGAATTAGCAATTAGCAATTGACTAGGACCACAAAATATTCAAAAAAAAAAAAAAAACTCATTTTCCAGAAGCTGAAGATGCACTCAAATACCTTAATTCAGAGACAATTCTTAGTCATAGGGAGAACAAAGTATAAGTGTAATTACATTTCAGAATGTCTTCAGGTATTTAAATAGCCTGGTATTCAGAATAGAGCTGTAAAATACAGTGAAAAGTATAATGATTTAAAATATTTCTGCAGATATTTAGATGACAGTAGTAGAATGACTGTGGGTGTTTATTAAATTTTAATTTTAATTTAAAAATAAAGTTGAATTTTCCATGATAGAGTCCTAAAAGGACACACTGATAGTTCATCTCAAGTTATCAATTGAGTTCTGAAAATGCATATTTTGGGTTTGCTACTTAACCACTTCTTTTTTTAGTGATGAAACTGTTTTCAATAAATAAAAATGATAAAGAATCATAAAAAAAAAATTCCACCACCTAGCTGGTCACAGCTTAATATGGTATCATATTTGTTTTAAATGTCTATATTCTTGTTTAAGAAATTTTAAAAAAAAGAAGTATAATTGAATTTCTTTTTGACTTGTTCTGTGGGTACATCTCTACAGATGAATTCCAGATTTTAAAAGTGGCATGGTTAAGGAAATTTTCATTGGTAGAAGGGAAAACTCAAAGCAAAAACCAGCAAGATTTGAATACCTAGATTTCTTCAATATCCCTGTCATTACTTGCCAAAGAGTGCCAGGGCTCCAGAATCTGTTGGATATTGGCATGTTGTGGATTTCATTTCTGTAGAAAGATTCTGCTCTCCATGATCCTTCCATTTTATAAGAGACAGTAAATTTAAAAAACAAAGCTAAAAATGGTCTTACTATTGGAGGATCTATCAGCTGATTGATACCAGTCAATGTAGATGTACCAGCTGTTTATGGGGATTGTTTGTGAATGTTATTTGCTCTCTTCCTGTGGACACTAGAGTAATTTAGTCCTGCAACTGTGGGTTAGGAAGCCACTGATTTAAGGAATTATGAACATGTCTATTATAAGACTTAGTTTACATTTTGGTTTTCAGATTTATTGATATGAGATTGTTCATAGCATCCTCTTACTGTGTTTGTTGCTTCATCTTTTTAGGAACCTCGGTTGCCCTGTATTAAGTTCAAACCAACTGCCTCCTCTCCAGGAGAAAGATGAGCCTTTATGATCCTGTAAAACTTTATAGCCTCAGAAAACTCTATACAGGGTTGCTATGAGTGAGATTTAATTAGATGGCAGTGTGTTTGTTGTTTGTTTTTTCAACATTTTTATTCTTAAAATTATTCAATTTCTTAATTCTTAATATTGCTTTCAATTTGTTATAGCTCCCTTTCTGTTTCCTTTTGTTGTTGTTAAGTGTCACTGAGTCTGTCTAATGCTTAGTGGTCCTGTATGTGGTTTCCATGGAGCAGCTGGTGGGTTTGAACTACTGACCCTGGGTTTGCAATACACTGATGATCCTACAGTGCCACAATTTAGGTTCACTATTCACCCCCATCCCCTTATTCTCTTGAGGAAACAAAATTTTGCCATTAAGACAAGTCCAACTCACGGAGACTTATGTGTCAGAGCAGAACTGTGTTCCTCAGGTTTCAGTGGCTAATTTTTCACAAGTGGATCACCAGGTTTGTCATCTAAAATGTCTATGACTGAATTCAGACCACCAAATTTTGATTAGGTGTGGAGTCTGTTAACATTTGTACTACTGAAGAACATATCTTGAAATATGTACTTGATTATTAATTTTCAATTATTTTTCTAATGGAAGCTTTTTAAATGATACATTTTCCTCTAAGTGCTACTTCAATGTTGTTGTGAAAGTTTATAAGGACCTAAAAAAAAAAAAAAAAAGTTTATAAGGACTTATCAAAACTTAACTAAAGTTTTTTTTAAAAAAAATCAAATTGAATTGTAATATGTTTTTTTCTTCACATAAGGTTACTTTGAAATATTTCAAAGTATCAAAAGGACTTTTAAGTTATTTCTATTTACAATTTCAAATTTAGCTGCAATGTGGTCAGAAAGAAATTATTCCAATTCTTGGGCATGTCTGAAGATTTTTTAATTGCTTAGTATATGGCCAATTTTAATACATGATACCTGTGTATTTTGAGATGAATTGTTATTGTTGTTAGTTACCTGTCTTAAGCTAGGTTCTCTAGAGAAGCAAAACCAGTGAAACTTTTATATGCGTGTATATATTTTAGACAGATAGATAGACAGAAATTTATATCAAGGAAATGACTGGAAGTTGTAGAGATGGGAGACTCCCAAGTCTGGGTCAGGTAAACCAAGATTAGTATGCAGGTCCAGCAGGCAGGAGGGTCCAGTAGGAAGACAGGCAGGTAGACAGGAATCACAACTCTGGGTCAGATGAACCAAGATAAGCAGGCAGGTCTAGTAGGCAGGAAGGCTGACACACAACAGAGCAGGCCATTGACTACAATTCCAAAGAGCCAGAGATTGGAGATGACTCAGATACAAGATCTTGACCCAGCAGAAAAGCAAGCAAGCTTTGCTTAAGTGTCCATTATATTGGAAGCAGGCTGCATCCTCAAGGAAACATTCTTTCAATTGATTGGCCTATCATAGCTAATCATAGACTTAACTATGCCTGCTCATAGTCAATAATCATAGAGTTAACTATAGTGTATGAGATATCTCCATGGGGACAACCACATCTCAACTACCAAGCCACTGGGAATCCTAGTCTAGTAAAGTTGACACAAAACTTAAACTATCATAATCCACCACTTGTCAACGTGGCAAAATGCCCAATTAGGTGCACCGCTTGAAGCTCTCTCCATTGGGAGGATTTCCCTTCACCACTGTCCTTCAGGGTGGTCTGAGAAAGAAGCTATAGTGCTGCTACTGTCCACTTCCAGGTGGTGTCTTCATATTGTGCAGAACCATCTGTAAACCAAACAGGAGTTTTCTCTTCCTCAGTCAACCGATCATAAGAAATTCCCCATGAAACCATAGATGTAGACTGGGAGAGGGAACATAATATAACAGGAGTAGAAACCATGGATATTTGGGCCACTTACTCATGTAACTTACTTGTTCCTTCAGGTACTGATCAAGCCCAGTCTTGTATATACCACTTCCATTTAATGAAGTCAAACTTTATGATTCTGTGAATTGGGCAACACCTAGTTCAGAATGGTTATCTCTGATCACATGATTACTTGGTAGTCCATGGTTAAGTGTTCAATTTCTACTAAGACCTAGTACCAAGTCAAAACCTGTTTCTCAAAATGACGGCACTTATCTGCAGAGGATGCTAGGGCTTTTCTCCAAAATCCTAAAGATCTACATTGTGATTTTCCAATAGGTGCCTGCCAAAGACTCCAAACTGCATCGCTGTCTGCCACCGAAACTTCAAGCACCAATAGATTTGCTGGACCATGTGGTCCAAGCAGCAGGGCAGTTTGCATAGCAGCCTTAACCTGTTGCAGCACCTTCTCTTGTTGTGGGCCCCACTCAAATTCAGCAGCTTTTCAAGTCACTTGATAGCACTCCTAAACAATGGATATATTGTCTCCAAAATCCAAAGAAGCCCACCAGGCATTGTGCATCTCTTTTGTTTGTAGGAGGGACCAGATACAATAACTTATCCTTCACTTTAGTAGGAATATCTCTCTATGCCCCACGCCATTGAACCCCTAGAAATTTCAGCAAGGTAGAAGGTGCTTGAATTTTTGTTGGGTTAGTTTCTCATCCTTTAGCATGCAGTTGTTTTACAATAAGTCTAGAGTCATTGATACTTCTGTTTCACTGAGTCCAATAAGTATAATGTCATCAATGTTATGGGCCATGTGATATATTGGGTCAGGAAAAGGCAATCAAGTTCCCTGAGGACTAAACTATGACAATGTACCTCTGACGTAATACAGTGAAAGTGCATTGTTGTCCTTGCCTGTGGAAGGCAAACTGCTTCTGGTGATTCTTAGAACCTGGAATTGAGAAAAAGACATTGACCAGATCAATAGCTGCATACCAGGTACTAGGAGATATATTAATTTGCTCAAGAAATGAAATAACATCTGGAATAGCGAATGCAATTGGAATCATGACCTGATTAAGTTTAAGATGATCCACTGTAGTTCTCCAAAATCCAGCTGTTTTTTTGTTCAGGCTAGATAGGCAAGTTAAATGGGGATCACCACTCCCACATCCTTGAAGTCCTTGATTGTAGGAGCGAGAGAGAGAGAGAGAGAAGTTTATATTAATGAAATGGCTCACAATTATAGAGGTGGGAGAGTTCCAAGTCTAGCTCAGGTGAACCAAGATTGGCAGGCAATTCTGGCAGGCAGGCAGGAGGCCTGGCAGGAAGACAGACAGACAGACAGGCAACCAGACTCTTAGAATAAGATTCTTCAATCCCCACAGAAATGTGGTATTGCTTTTGGTTTACAATTCTGCTAGGTAAAGATCATTCTAATGGCTTTCACTTGACTTTTCCAACCATAATAGATAGTTCTTATTCCATATATCAAGGATCCAATGTGAGGATTCTGTCAGTTTATGTCAATTCTAATTTTGCATTCTGGAACTGGGGAAATCACTATAGAATGAGTTAGGAGACCCACTAAATACACAGTGAGATGGACCTTAGCTAAGACTCCATTTTAATAACTTGACCTCCATATGCCCCACTCTGACTGCTGGGCCACAGTGAAATTTGGAGGCTCCTGTAATTAGTGTCAATTCAGAGCCAGTGTCTAGTAATCCCTGAAATGTCTAACTATTTCCTTTCCCACCAGTGATCAGTCACTCTTGTAAAAGGCCATAGATCCCTTTGGGGAAGGCTGTAAGAAAAACTAACAGCTAGCAATATACTGGAATCCTTCCTCTAAGAGACCTGGTCATCCCTTCATTCAAGAGGTTCTGGGTCTGTAAACTGGTTCAAGTCTTGGAACTGATTAAGAGGCCTTGACTTTATTCTGGAGATTCAAATTAGACTGTCATTTACTTGACCTACAGTTCTTCCTCTTGTACAAATCAAGTAAGTATTTAGTAGATTTCCCATCTATTTTGCTCCTAGGGGCACCCTGCCTAAAGAGCCAACAACGTAAGTCCACATGAGTCAGACTATTCTGATTACTGCTGTGATTCTGTTTTCTGTTATGGTAACCATGCCAACCTTGACTTTGTCAATTAAGTGCTGCCACTTAGCACAAAAGGCTGTGGAACAAGTGATATCATTGCTGATGACTGATGGATTTTGGCTGAAAGCAGAGAATATCAGAAAGCTGTTTACCTGTGCTTTATTGACTACACAAAAGCTTTTGATTGTGTAGATCATGACAAGCTACAGACAACATCGCAAAGTATGAGTATTCCGGAACACTTAATTGTGCTCATGAGGAATCTGTACCTGGACCAAGAAGCAATTGTTGGAACAGAACATGGGAACACTGAATGTTTTAAAATTGAGAAAAGTGTGCGACAAGGTTGTGTTCTTTCACCTTACTTATTTAACCTGTATGCTGAGCAAATAATCTGAGAAGCTGGGTTATATGAAGAAAAACATGGCATGAGGATTGGAGGAAAACTCAGTAACAATCTGCGATATGCACATGATATACAACCTTGCTTACTGAAAGTGAACAGGGCTTAAAATATTTGCTGATGAAGATCAAAGAGCACAGCTTTTGGTATGGATTACATCTCAATGTCAGGAAAACAAAAATCCTCACCACTGGACCAATAACAACATCCTTATTAATGGAGAAAAGGTTGAAGTTGTCAAGGACTTCATTCTTCTTGAATCAACTATCAACACTCATGGAAGCAGCAGTCAAGAAATCAAACGACGTATTGCATTAAGCAAATCTGCTGGACAGGAACCTTTTAAAATGTTGAAGAGCAAAGATGTCAGCTTGAGGACTAAGGAGTGCCTGACCCAAGCCATGGTATTTTCAATAACTTCATATGGATGTGAAAGTTGGACAGTGAATAAGGGAGACCATAGAAGAATTGATGCTTTTGAATTATGGTATTGGAGGAGAGTATTGAAAGTGCCATGGGCTTCCAAAAGAACCAATAGATCTGTTTTGTAAGAAGTGCAGCCAGAATGCTCCTTGGAGGCACTTCATCTCTCATACTTAAGACATATTGACAGGAGGGACCAGTCACTGAAGAAGGATATCATGTTTGGTAAGGTGGAGGGTCAGAGAAATAGAGGAAGACCTCCCAGTGAGATGGATTGCCCAAGTGGCGGCATCGATGGACTCGAGTGTGGCAACAGTAGTGAAGTTGGCCCAGGATCGGGCAGTGTTTCATTCTGCTGTGCATAAGGTCACTCTGGGTCGGTCCCAACTCGATGGCACCTAACAACAGCAACAACTAGAGGGTCCAATCAGCCCCATTGTGGTTGTTAGGTATATTAATTCAAGTAAGGCAGTTCTCATTGTCAGATCTGGTTTATATAATCTAGTAATCACAGCAGTCTTCAAGGATGCTGGACTCCCTTAACAAATTTGTTCCTCAATGTTTTGGTGAAAGGTGTGTCCTCTGAGCAGTCCATGTGTGGGTTTCTCCTGATAATTGTACTCTAGCATACCAATTTCCCAAAGCCTTTGGAATCTTTCTCTACAGAATACCAAGGCAGGTCTGATACTTACACTTGATATATTGTAGGCTACCATGCAATCATCGGACAATCTCTTTGATATCTCAAGCGAGCAAAGTTTTGCTAAAG
>NW_006408519.1:15267980-15270587 GCF_000296735.1 Chrysochloris asiatica | reverse complement strand
TTTTTTTTTTTTTTTTGCAGTGTAGCGTGTTTCTTCCTGGGTCACAAATTGGGCTTTATCTGTTTGTGGTTTGCTGGGACTTAACTCTAATTATAGGTCTAGAAGCAATAATTGGTGGAGGTGTTTCCTTGTCACATTCAGCAGTGTCTTACAAGAGATCTACCTTAGGTAATGCCACAGGCAATGACTCAGGAATATTCTCAGCAGGCACAGTTGAATCTATCTCAAGAAGAATGAGAAGAGGAGATGCTAGTACTACTGATAATGGAAAAATCTATTAGTTGGGAAGGATGGGGCAGATGGAAAGAGAGATTAAATGGAAATGTTCGGTCATTTCAAGAACTGATGATATTGAAGGAAGAAATTCACTCATCTATGCCAAGAAATTTGAAACACAGCTACTTGGGTAGCTGGAATTTACAGGCTCTGTATCTCCAGCTTCCTTATTATCTGCTCACGCTCCCAACCCAATGTTTCAGGATCCCATTTATTCCCAGTCCTTGTACTCCCTTCAGCATTAAACCGTCTTCCAGTTTGGAACTTGAGTTGGGATTGCCACTTTTACAATAAGACTCTGGATTTGGTTGTCAGCAATATCAGCTCTTCTACTACAGGAAATTATACTTTCTTTCAGGGCACAAGTAAAAACTTTGAGGTCTTTTATGTGATCTAACTGCAAATCTTTACAAATTTCATTGTAGTATTTGACTTTGTCTTCTCGACCTGACCTTTGAAAATTTCTGCTCAGCTCTTATACCTCCTCCTTTCTTCCATTTGCTTTAGCATCTCTATGCTGGAGAGCAAGTTTCAGTGTCTCTTTTGACATCCATTTTGATCTTTTCCTTCTTTCTTGTCTACTTAATGACTTTTTGCTTTCTTCCTGTATGATGTTCTTGATGTCATCCCACAATTCTTGTAGTCTTTGGTCTTTAGTGGTACATGTATCAATCTGTTGTTCAGATGATCTCTAAATTTAGGTGAGATATATTCAAGGTCATATTTTTGCTCCCGTGGACTTGTTTTCATTTTCTTCAGCTTCAATCTGAATTTGCATAAGAGTAATTGATGGTCTGTTCCACAGTCTGCCCCTGGCCTTGTTTTGGCTGATGGTATGGAGTTTTTCTACTTTATCTTTCCACAGATGTAGTAAATTTGATTCCTGTGTATTTTATCTGGTGAGGTCCATGTGTAGAATCATCTTGTATGCTATCTAAAGAAGGTATTTGAAATAAGCAAATCATTGATTTTGCCAAATTTTATCATGTGATTTCCAGCATAATTTCTGTCATCAAGACCATAGTTTCCAACTCTTTGTTACCAACTTTTGTATTACAATCACCAGTAATGACCAATCATCTTGATTGCATTTTTGATCAACTTCAGATTGAAGAAGTTGGTAGAATTCTTCTATTTCATCCTCACTGGTTTTAGTGGTTGGTACGTACATTTGAATAATACTAGTATTAACTAGTCTTCCCTGTAGGTGCATGGATATTATTCTATCACAGACAGCGTTTGTACCTCATGACTGATCTGGATATGATCTTTTTGACGATGAATGCAACACCATTGCTCTTTAATTTTTCATTCCTGGCATAGTAAATCATATGATTGTCAGATTCAAAATGGCCAATACCAATCCATTTCAGTTCACTAATACGTAAGATGTCAATGTTTATGTGTTCCATTTCATTTTAGACAATTTGCAATTTTCCTGGATTCATACTTCATACATTCGATGTGCTGATTATTAATGGATGTTTACAGCTGTTTCTCTTCATTTTGATTTGTGTCCCATCAGCAAATGAATGTCCTGAGGGCTTCACTCCCATGTGCTTTACTTCATTCACATCAGCCGGTCAATTACTCTGAGGAGGCAGCTCTTCCCTAGCTGCATTTTGAGTGCCTTCCAACCTGAGGGGCTCATTTTCCGACACTATATATGACAGTGTATCTCTACTATTCATAATGTTTTCAATGACTAAATATTCAGAAGTAGTCTGTCTCTCCTTTCTAATCTGTTTTTTGGATTGAAGCTCATCTAAAACCTGCACACCTTGAGTGAACTGCTGATATTTAAAATATCCATGGCATAGCTTCCAAAATCACAGCAACTCACAAACCACTACACTTGACAAACTGCCAGATAAGTGGTGGTTCAGGATAAAATGCACACCGTTAAAATGAATTGATACGTACATAGAAGCTGCAGATAATAGGAGAACTTCCCTTTGGCATTTGAAATGAGTGTTATACAAAGTGACTTAAATGTTGTTTTCTCTTACCACTGAAAAATTAATTCTTAATTCCTGTCTCATTTCAATTAGTGTTTTTATTAGCTCTTTAATTAAGAGTTATAGGTAAGATTCAAGTTTTAATATATAGAATTTATACAGTATATAATTTCATATGTAATGTGGATAATTGTGTATACTAATTATATCATATAATGTAATACAGAAATTATATCTTTCTTTTGATTTTACATGTATGTATGTGTGTGTATGCTCTGGTAGTGTACTGATTACAGATTGGACTGCGAACCACAAGGTCAGCAGTACAAAACTACCAGCTGTTCCATGGGAGAAAGATGAGGCTTTCTGCTCC
>NW_006408519.1:15258826-15266775 GCF_000296735.1 Chrysochloris asiatica | reverse complement strand
TTCAGCCAAGATCCATCAGACATCAGCAATGATATCCCTCATTCCATGGCCTCTTCTGAATCTGGCTTGAACCTCTGGAAGTTCTCTGTCAATCTATGCTTAACAACCATTTCTGAACTACCTTTCTAAAACTTTATTCATATGGGATATCAAAGAGATTGTCCGATGATTTCCGCAATCAATTGGGTCACCTCTTTTTGGAATGAGCACAAATACAGATCTCTTCCAATCAGTCAGCCAGATAGTCGTCTTTCAAATTTCTTGGCAGAATGAGTGAGTGCCTCCCGTGGCACCTCACTTTTTGAAAGATTTCAATTTTTATTCCATCAATTCATGGTGCCTTGTTCTTTGCCAATTTTTTCAATGCACCTTGGACTTCCTCCTTCAGTATCATTGGCTCTTGATCACATGCTACCTCTTGTGCATGTATGTGTATATATGTGTATGTTATTATATAAATATTAAGCAGAAATAATTTTAGAGGAATCAAAAATATATTAGAGTCCACAGAGATCTGATATATTTTATTTAGGGTCTATCAGACAAGGGATTCCTTTACTTGGGATCTATTCAGTAAATAAACTGCAATTAATGTAAATATAATTAATCGTTCATAAAAATTGCTTTTATTTTGTCTGACTGAAGTCAAGAGAGTTTTCTTTTTCAAAAGCAAAAATCACCTTTCCGTCAAGCCCTTGACCTCAGGTTCTCCAGGTGTTTTCTCACTTTCCAGATGTAATAGCATTCCTGCAAATAAGCAAGGAGAATATTATTCATAGAAACCGAATCATCAAGGATTTAAAACAGAATGTAAACAAAATAATGAGATTAATGAAGCCTCTCAAAAGGAGGCTAGTCATATAAAATTGTTGTGGAGACAATATTTTAAAATTTATTTACCAGGTTCCTTTTGATTCAAAAATAGAGAATGTCATTATATTTGCATTACAGTATTACTGACATGTCATTGAAAGTTTAGGGAAAGCTTTAAAGAAGGAAAAAGCAAACTTTTCAGAATGATGAATATTGGATGGTTAGAGCTGTCAAAGAGATTAATTTTTTGAAGCAGTAATTTCAATCCTTTCTTTTCCCTCAAGGGTTTCAGTTCAATTTCATGGAGGCCATCTATAAAAGTTAGGTTGCTATTCTGGCTAAAAATTACATTGTATGTGTGTGTGTGTTTAAAGCTTATTTAAGGAAATGTTCAATATAAGATTTCAACATCATATGAAACAAATCGACAACAACAACAGACAATCCTACGACATTAATGTACATTCAGTTTTGTATTCACCCTACTGATTCTTTATTGGAAATATTTTGTGAATATTTTTATCTGGAAATAAATAATTATAGTTCCTTGGTTTAGAAAATAATTTTCATAATGAAGTGTGAGTTTAAATATAGGGCACAGACAAGAAGTAACTGTAATTTTGGTAGATCTGGTGGCAAAGTGAAGTGTGTGTATGTGCATAACTGGGAAATCAAATTATTTAGCTTTATATGTATATTTATAGACATTTGATACAACTCTTCTTTCAATGGAGTCCAGGTTGTAAGTGAGCACTGGACTGGTAAGAGCAAGGTCAGGGCTTCAAATCCACCAGCCACTCCTCAGAAATCTTATACTATACAGGATTGCTGTGAGTTGAAACTGACACATGGCATTTAGCAACTACAGCATTTTTTCAGTAGACTGCAAATTGCATAAGGACCAGAATACTTTCTGGTTATCCATTGGTCTATTTCTATAATTAGTTTGGTTGTGGGCTCTTAATAACTATTTGGTAGAAGAAAGGAGAAAAGAAAACTGACCTTATTCATTATTAAAGCACTTAAATTATGATTCCACCATTTGCTCTTTAGTTGAAACAGGAAAATTTAGTTTAAGAGCTGGTGCTCTTAAAACCTTGCAGGGAAATTATCCTGAGGCTACCTTTTAGTACAGTTACAAATTGGCACACAAAGGAAATTATTTGTGTGTATGGTGCTTCATGGCTTCATTAAAAAACCATCTGTATGAAACCAAAAGGTCAACAATTACTCTAAAACAAAACAAAACAAAAGACTATAAGGTGACAGAGAAACTACTAGAAATGAACATCTAGAGCACAGTTAAAAATACTGTTGACACATGTAAAATATGTAATCAATGTTGCTGCACAATTTATGTAGAAGTTATTAAATAGTAACCTAACTTGCTCTATAAATTGTCACTGAAAACACAAGAAAATACTATTTTTAAAAATCCTATATAGTGATCTTTCTGTAGCTAAGAATTCTTGTTATAAAACTGTTGTTATGTGTTGTGGAGTCAGTTCCAACACATAGCGACCCTGTACAAGGTTTCTGAGGCTGTACATCTTTATGGGAGCAGAAAGCCTCATCTTTCTTTCATGAAACAGCTGGTAGTTTCGAACTGCTGACCTTGAGGTTCGCAGCCTGATTCGTAACTACTACGCGACCAGAACTCCTTATAAAACTAAGTTCTTTAAATTCTTGGCAAACTTTTATGAATGGATGATATATATTCTTACTCTTACAAATAATCAGATTTTAATATAAGTTCTGTATTAGCTAGGCATGAAGATATTGTTGACTTAGATTCCAATGAGTCCCTGCTCATACTTAGATACCCACCTACTTCCTGACTTCTCATTAGCATAAGATTAATTGTAGTGTAGAAAATTAGCATAGTTCTTACCCTGAATTTGTTTCAGTGGACTTACATTGCACATTTCTTTATTTTAATTCAGGGTCACTATGGGTTGGAACTAGCTTGACAGCACTTAAAAACAACAGCGTAGTAATAATGAAGTAGAAATGATCTCTAGGCTTTCCCCTCATCTGATGACAAAGTATGTTACAGGACCTAGTCCCCAACTCTTCTTTTTTCTTGACACTTTCTCTGCCTAAATGTTCTGCCATTCTTTTAATTAACTCTCTGGGAGCACAGAAAATACTTTCTGTGTTGTGTTATTGTTGTTGTTAAGTGCCATCGAGTTGGAACCGACTCATAGCCACCCTATATAGGATTTACAAGGAACAGCTGGTGAGTCTGTGTTAGGTGTGGACTTTAATATTCAATTTGTCTTTCCCTTATAGTTTTCAGAGTACTGCGTTTGGTTTGAGGTAGACTGTCTGTCCAAGAAGTCCATGGTTTTGATTTTATAAGTACTGTGTTCCTATTTTATAAGTACAGATCTCTAACGTGGAGGATGATGAATGGAAGTATGTTAGGTTAAAAGAAGTATTTCCAGGACAGGGAAGCAGTGTGCTTTACTTTACTTCTCATGGTGAAGTGAAGTGAGCTAAACATAGAAACGTAGTCATTGTTAGATCCAGTAGCGTCGGATGGGTGTACAATAGTTGTGGGGAACAATCTATAGAAATTAAAAATAAAGACCTTTTACTGAGAGGTAAGGCATTTTATAAATTGGGATTCACAAGGTTCAGAGTATTCTGAATTAAGTGATTCAATGAGGAGACAATTCAGGAATTTTTCATAAGAACTTAAAAGGAATTTCAATAAAAATTAAGTGATTGGTTGCCACATAGGTTATGGTTACAAAATTGAGTGAGGGTATATCTGATTCATAGAAGATTACATGTGTTTCTAAAATTGCATTTTTGTAGTTTCAAAATAATCATTAAATTTTGTGCATCTGTCCTTGAAACAATCAAAGGACATGTTTAAGGTTTATTTTGAATAGCCTATATTCTAAGAATTGCTTTAGACCCAGTTTTTTGAGAATAAAATTAATCAACCAACACTCTTAGGCAAATAAAATCACATTTTGCTTTGTAATTGTTTACGAAGTAGTTTTATTTGGATCCAGGGGAGAGTGAAAGAAAGAGCAGCTGCATTCTCAATACAGAAGTTACTTTTGATTCAAAATGAAGGTCTGTCTTCAGACCTTAGGTTAGCTCTCTCAAGTGAGAAGCCCTAAGTTCATTTGGGTGTTCTCAAGCAGAAAAAAGAATCCTGGTGTGGCTCTGTGGGATAATTCACTGAACTGAAGGTTGGTTGTTCAAGTTCACCTGCTGCTCTTTGAAAATTCCTGTACAGAGTTGTAATGAGTCAGAGCTGACTTGAAGGTGCTTAACAAAAGCAATAATAATTCAGAATAAGGAGCCATTGTGTGGGACTGTGTGATAACATACTTGACTGCAAGTTTTGTTTGAATCACAAGGTAGTGGTTCAAATTCACCAGCTGCTCCTTAGAAACCCTATACAGGGTGGCTGTGAGTCAGACTCAAGGGCACTTAAGAACAACAAGAACACTCAGAATAAATAAATATTACAAGGAATTCTGCTTGTCTTTCAAAGTTGTTTAAAATACTTTTCTATCAACTATCATGCATAATAGTTTCTAATAAATTTTAAGAAGATACTATGTTTAACTGTATTCAATACTATTTTAATTTTAGTAAGACTATCCAAATTTATAAGGAGCTCTGCTAGTGTAGTGGTTACAAGTTGGGCTGCCAACCTTAAGGTCAGCAGTTCAAAACTACCAGCTGTTCGGCAGGAGAAAGATGAGGCGTTCTGCTCCTGTAAAGATTTATAGCCTTGGAAACCCTGTGTAGGGTCACTATGAGTTGGAACCAATTCCACGGTACTTAACAACAGCAACATCCAAATTTATATTGCCTAGGAGGAATCCTAGCCAATATAAATTAAATCAGAATTCCAGATATGATTAAGAGCTACTTTGTGCTTGAACCCCTAAAAAGAAGGGTATTTTCTCCCCCCATTTGAAGTAAGAAATGAATACATCTTAGAGACTGCACTTATAAAACAGTAATTGAAATCAATTTATTTCTCATCTCTGCTCGTCTACAGCAAAACTTCGAGAGTCCTGCTTCGATCCAGGCAATATAATGAATGGCACCAGACTTGGAATGGATTATAAATTAGGATCAACAGTCACTTATTACTGTGATCCGGGCTATGTTCTTCAAGGCTATTCCACACTCACCTGCATCATGGGAGACGATGGAAGACCTGGATGGAACAGAGCGCTACCAAGTTGTCATGGTAAGAGGCATTTTTGTTGTTGTTTTGCTGTTTTTATTATTCATCAGAAATCCTCAAGATACATTTAAAGTTATTTCTGGATTTTCTTTTAAATGAGCCCTTTAGCATATAGTCAACAAATGTGATATAGAGTAAAGCAGTCAGCTAGTATCATGGACTATTTTATTACATTCAATAATGTATTGGTTTGGGTAAAGATTTAATATTCACAGGTGTGTCTAAAACAACGCACGCATTATAGTAGGTAAGTTAACTGGGAGCTAAAGCATTGTCTATTGTGTTCATTCATGCATTAGAAGATGTTAAATGCTCAAAATTTATTGGCTGAAGAAATGAAGAACCCAGTGAAACCAGTATTCCAACATAAGTAGCTATATGCTAATATTTAGTAACTTACATATCAGCAAGAATTTTTTATTGATCTTAAGTTCCATGGAGTCAGTTCTGACTCACAGCAACCATGTATAGGGTTTCTGAGAAGGGACTGGTGAGAATTGTTAAGTGTCACTGAGTCTGTTCAGAGTCATAATGATTGTGTATAGGATTTCTCAGGAGCAGCTGTGGGTTTGAACCACCGACCTCATGGTTAGCATTTCAGTGTTTATACTACAGTACCACACTAGGATTCGTATTGGGATTTCTGTTATTATTGTTTGTTGTTAAGTGCTGCTGAGTCAATTCCGACCCACAGCAATCCTGTATAGTGTTTCCAAAGAGCAGGTTTCTGGTGAGCTTGAATCACTGACCTTGCAGTTCAAACGACTTTGCAGTCTGACGCATTTAGCCCACAGTGCCACACCACGATTCCGTTATTATGTTTAAGTGCCGTCAAGTCAGTTCTGACCCATAGAGACACTGTATAGTGTTTCCAAGGAGCTTGAACCACTGACCACGTGGTTCAAATGACTTTGAAGTTCATCACATTAACTCACAGCGCCATACCAAAACTCCATCCTAATGGGAACTGGTGGTGGTTCTGTGCAGTGGAGTCGGTTCCGACTCACAGCGACTCCGTATAGGGTTTCCGAGGCTGTAGATCTTTACGGGAGCAGAAAGCCTCGTCTTTCTTCCGTGGAACAGCTGGTAGCTTTGAACTGCTGACCTTGCGGGTCGCAGGACCAATTGTAATCACTACGCTACCAGAGCTACTTTAATGGGAACTAGTGATGTACAAATTGAAGTAAGGATATGGTGGTGGTAGTGGTGTACAGTGGAATCACTTCTGACTCACAGCGAACCTATATATGGTTTCTGAGGCCGTAAATCTTTACGGGAACAGAAAGTTTCATCTTTCTCCCGTGGAACAGCTGCTAGTTTTGAACTGCTGACCTTGAGTTTAGCAGTCCGACTGTAACTGCTACGCTACCAGAGCTCCTCATGCTGCACATGACTGTCTCTATACATATAGGCAGAATTCACCATGAGGTATGTCAATAAGTCCTTTTGAAGCAAAAATGTCACAGGATCAATTATAGCCCAATTAAGTACATTTCATGTTGGTTGAAAAGTCATATCCATGTGTAATTTAGGGAGACCTGAGGTAAAGTTCTTCACCTGCCTCTATGATATGAGACAAACGAAACTAAGCCTTGATTTTAAAATCTTTATTGTTGGAGTCCTGGTGTGGCACTGTGGATTAATGCATTGAGCTGCAAAATCTGCTTGAACAGCAAGGTTGGCAGTTCAAGTTCACCAGCTGCTCTTAGGAAACCCTATACAGGGTCATTATGAATCAACAAGGAGTCCTGGTCTGGTGCTGTGGGTTAATGAGCTGGACTGCAAAGTAAGTTTGGACATTTGAACTGCAAGACTGGAAGTTCAAGCTCACCAGTCACTCCTTGGAAAACCTGTACAGGTTAGTTGTGGGTTGAAACCAACTCAAGGACACTTAACAACAACAACAAGAGTCAGACACTGACTCGACTCGATGGCACTTAACAACAACAACAATGCTGGGATGTTCAGTGCCTTCCAGTTGTTTCTGACTCATAGTGACCCTGTATAGGGTTTCTGAGGAGCTGCTGGTGAATTGAACTTACGATTCAAACTGATGTTGTGATCCAGTGCTTATCATATAGTGCCATACCAGGACTTCTTAATGCTCGGTAATACTTATTAATGCTGTAGGTTATTAAAAAAATATTCAATTAGTCAGCATAACACCTATTTGAATATTGATAAACAATGGACTGGAAATTGTGATTGTCAGTACAATGATCCTAAAGAATCACAGCTCTGGAAAACGTACCCTGCACTTCCCATTGTTGTTGTTGTTAAGTGCCCTTGAGTCATTCCTATCCATAGCAACCCTGTATATGGTTTCCAAGGAGTGGTTGGTGAGCTTGAACCTGTGATCTTGTGGTTCAAACAACACTGCAACCAGCACATTAACCCACAGCGCATTACATGCTGTATTTTAGGTGAGGTGATATCTTTCTGCCATTTTAGTACTAATTAAATATAGTTTATGGATCTTATTATATGCACACATCCACACACACCAAAAATAAAAAAAGAATTGAGTATTTTAAAATTTCTTGTGAGAATTTTTTTTCACCATATCACTGTCTTAAACTATAATGTCAGGTTATTAAGTGCATCATATAAAAGTTGTTTAATTTATGCTTTAAGCTACTAAGAAAAAAAGTTTAAGATGTTTTTTTTGTTAAAACACGGCTGGATTGGCCACTACAAGAATAAGCAAGTTGTTCGCCGGGAAGCCATCAAGGCAAGCAATCAAGTCCCTTCAGTACAAACCCCCCTCCAAGACTGAAACTCAAAGAGAACACATGAGCAGGTATATACGCTTGCTGGTGACCACATTGGTCTACTGGTGAGTAGAGGAGGGGGAAAGGCAGCAATGAAGAAATGGGCTGAGTTCAACCAAGTTCCATAGACTCCCTTTGAC
>NW_006408519.1:15255234-15257731 GCF_000296735.1 Chrysochloris asiatica | reverse complement strand
ACACACAAACAAACAAAACATGACTGGAACTTAAAACTTAAAGAATAGTAGTTGGAGGTGTCTCATGCTTTAGAATTAGATATATATGGTCGTGGGAGTGGAGTCCTGGTGTAGCGCTGTGTAGTAATGCACTGGACTGCTAAGTCATTTGAACTGCAAGGTCAGTGGTGCAAGCTCACCAGCTCCTCCTCAGAAACCCTATACACAGTTGCTATTGGTCTAAACCGACTCAACGGCACTTAACAACAACTTGGGAGCACAGATTCCATAGGATAAGCACTGAACCCACCACCCTCTCCATGATAGAAAGATGAACTTTGTACTTCCTCAAAGAATTAAAGTTTCAGAAACCCCTGCACAGGCTCATGATAAGTCAGAACTGCCTCAATGGAACTTAGCAAAAACGTATATAATCTTAAACAACAATTTAGAAAACATTCTGGGGCTACTATATGACTTTGGTCAATTTATATATTTCATGTATCTAGCCATGAGTTTAATATTGTGTCAGTTGTAAGGATCTTAAAAAAATTTTATTAAATCACTTATTTAAGCATTGGATTGATAGTTGTCACTATCACACAATAAGGAGAGTGTAGTACATTTTTGTTTCTTGATTAGGTTCACACTGATCTATTTGATTTCTATCCTAGTGATTATTCAGAAATCTAAAATACACAGTGATTGCTGACATTCAGATATAGTAATTTAAATCATTTAAAAGTCAGAATTAGTGGGACCAAACATAGCAACTATTGTGAGATTGGCACAGGACCAGACTGGGCAGTGTTTCACTCTGTTGTGAATATGGTCACTATAAGTCAGTGAGGACTGAAGGACGCCTAACAACAAAAATAGTCAGAAAAGTGAACTATTCATAAGGACAGATACTTTATTTAAAGGTCTTTTGTATTTTCATTAAAATAAAATATGCACATGAAAAAAAAAAGAAGTTATCACTGAAAGATATGGCTATCTGCTCTATCCCTCTTCTAATGATTTCTGCTTCTAATAGCTCTAGTGCCCTTCATCTCTTGACTGCATAAAATAAAAGGCTATATTTCTTTCTTTTAAAAATTAAGTCGTTCACTCGTATATTTATTTTCATTAAAATATGAACAGCAAAAGGTATGCCAATATGATCATTCATATTTGTACATTTCAGTAATACTGATTATATTCTTTAAATTGTGCAATCATTCTTGACTATCTCTTTCAAATTATTCCATTACCATTCACATAAACTGTCCCCTAAACCTCTTACCAAGCTTCTTGACATGCTGTTGTCAATTTGATCTCGTATAGGGAATTCTCTTAAAGAAAACTGTCCTCAACACAAACATACTTCACTTAATTAAGCTAAAATATTATTTGGTTCAAAGAAGATTTCAGCAGAAAGTTTTGGGTTGAGGTTTAAGATTCCAAAATTACCTCAAGGCAATAATTTCAGGGGTTTGTCTGGCTTTATTAGCTCCATAAATTTTGGATTCCGTTATAAATCGAAATTCTGTTCCACATTTATTTTCCTTTAATTCTGTTCCACATTTATTTTCTTTTTCTATAAAATCTTTAGTTGTACATTTGGTAATAAAACTGGGCACCACTCAATTCTTTTAGTCTCAAGGCATAAAAGGCAATTTCTTGACTTACCAAATGTGTCTTGAAGTATAACGCTGTCTATGACAGGAAAGTATTCATATGTCTACAAGTTAGGCCAGTTAATACCACTATTTACGCACCAACTGCTAAAGCCAGTGATGATTAAATTAAATAATTATACCAGCTTCTTCAGTCTGAAATTGATCAAACAGGCAATCAAGATGTATTGATAAGATGTGTTGATAATTTGATTGAAATGCAAACGTTAGAAGCTAAGAGGAAAGATCAGTATTTGGAAAATATGGCCAAGATGATAGAAATGATGCTGGAGGGCGCATGATAGAATTTTGCAAGAATCAGTAGTTGTAAATACCTTTCAATAAATAATATAAGAAATGACTACACACATGGACCTCATCGATATAATACACAGAAATCAAATAGATAACACCTGTGGGAAGAGATGGTCTAATATCATCAGCCAAAAGAAGGATAGGGGCATTCTGTGAAACAGACCATTAGTTGCTCATATTCCAGTTCCGACTGAAGTTGAAGTTGAAGAAAATTAAAACAAATCCATGACAGACAAAACATGACCTTGAGTATATCCCACCTAAATTTAGAGATCATCTCAATAATATATTTGATGCATTAGACACTAATGACCTAAGACCAGAAGAGTTATGGGGTGACATCAAGAATTTTATACATGAATAAAGTTAAAAGTCATTAAGAAGACAAGAAAGAAGGAAAAGAAAATAGATGTGATAAGAGATTCTAAATCTTACTCTCCAATGTAGAGATGCTAAGGCAAATAGAAGAAATGAGGAAGTAAAAGAGTTGAACAGAAAATATCAAAGGATAGCTTAAGAAGACAAAGTCTTCTTAAGTATTATTA
>NW_006408519.1:15252765-15254429 GCF_000296735.1 Chrysochloris asiatica | reverse complement strand
GGAATGACATATTGAAGAGGAATGGTGTTGCATTCATTGTCAAAAAAGAACATATCCAGATTAAAAAGATAAATTCTAAAAGAACATATCCAGATCAGTCATGAGGTACAATGCTATCTGTGGTACATGAGGTACAACACTATCAAAACAAGGCCAGGGGCAGACTGTGGAAAAGACCATCAATTGTTCATACGCAAATTCAAACTGAAGCTGAAGAAAATGAAAACAAGGCCATAGGAGCAAAAATATGACCTTGAATATATCCCACCTGAATTTAGAGATCATCTGAAGAACAGATTTGATACATTTAACACGAATGACTAAGGAAGACCGGAAGAGTTGTGGGATGACATGAAGAACAACATACAGGAAGAAAGCAAAAAGTCATTAAGAAGACAAGAAAGAAGGAAAAGCTCAAAATAGATATCAGAAGAGACACTGAAACTTGCTCTCCACTATAGACATGCTAAAGCAACTGGAAGAAATGAGGAGGAACAAGAGCTGAACAGAAAAATTCAAAGGTGAGTTAGAGAAGATGAAGTCAAATATTACAATGAAATGTGCAAAGATCTGGAGTCAGAAAACAAAAAGGGAAGAACACACTCAGCATTTCTCAAGCTGGGGGAACTGAAGAAAAAATTCAAGCCTCAACTTTCCTTTATTGAAGGATTCTCTGGGCAAATTATTGAATGATGGAGAAAGCATCAAAAAATGATGCAAGGAATACACAGAGTCACTGTACCCAGAGGAAACTGTTGATGTTCAACTGTTTCAAGACATAGCATATGATCAAGAGCCAATGATACGGAAGGAAGAAGTCCAAGGTGCATTGAAGGAATTGGCAAAGAGCAAGGCACCAGGAATTGATGGAATAAAACTTGAAATGTTTCAATAAAGTGAGGCAGCAGAGGAGTCATTCAGTCATCTATGCCAAGAAATTTGGAAGACAGCTACTTAGAAGAGATCCGTATTTGTGCCCATTCCAAAGAGAAGTAACCCAATAGAATATGAAAATCATAGGACAATATCTTTGATATCTCATGTGAGTAAATTTTACTAAAAGTAATACAGAAATGGCTGCAATATACATTGACAGGGAACTTCCAGAGGTTCAAGCTGGATTCAGAAGAGGCCGAGGAACAAGGAATATCATTGCTGATGTCTGGAGGACCTTGGCTGAAAGCAAAGAATACCAGAAAGATGTTTACCTGTGCTTGATTGACTACACAAAGGCTTTCAATTGTGTGGATCATTATAAGCTATGGACAACATTGTGAAGTATGAGTATTACTGAACACTTAATTGTGCTCATGAGAAATCTATACAGGTACCAAAGGCAGTTGTTGGAAAAGAACATGGGAACACTGAATGGTTTGAAATTAAGAAAGATGTGCAACAGGGTTGATTTCTTTCACCATATTTATTCAACCTGTATGCTGAGCAAATAATCCAAGAAGCTGGGTTAGATGAAGAAAAATATGGCATCAGGATTGAAGGAAGACTCATTAACAACCTGCAATATGCAAGATGATACACCTTGCTTGTTAAAAGTGATGAATATGAAAGAGCACAGCCTTCAACATGGATTGCATCTCAATGTAAAGAAAACAAAAATCCTCACCACTGGACCAATAAACAATATTCTTAACAGAGAAAAGATTGAA
>NW_006408519.1:15249813-15252050 GCF_000296735.1 Chrysochloris asiatica | reverse complement strand
AGATGTCTAAGGTACACTGAAGGCAACTGCAAAGAACAAGGCTCTGAGAATTGAAGGAAAACAAATGGAAGCCTTTTAACAAACAACAACAATGGCTAATGATCGTGAACATATCTTCATATATTTGTTGGCCATCTGAATGTCATCTTTGGTGTAGTGTCTGTTTATATTTTATTTTTTATTTGTGATATTTGTCTTTTCCTTATATAGGTACTGAAATTTTTATAAATGTTACAGTGTAGTCCCTCATCTGATATATCATTACAAAACATTTTTACTCAGTCTGTGGGCTCTCTTTTTACTCTTTTGGAGAAATCTTTTGTTGCAGTTAAGTATCTAATTTTTTTGTAGAGCTCAGTCATCTATTTTGTTTTCCACTGTTTGTGTGCTTTTAATTATGTTTGACATTGTATTTGTACCATGTATCAGACTCCCTAAATTTGTTCCTATATTTTCATTGATAATCTTTACAGTTTTAGGCTTCACATTTTGGGTTTAATCCATGTTGAGTTTCTTTTTGTATATGTTATGAGATATAGGTATCATTTCATTTTTCAGCATATGGATTTCCAGTTTTGCCAGCACCATTTGTTAAAGGAACTCTCTTTTCCATTTAATGTGTTTTGGCTCTTTGTCAAAGATCAGCTGACTATGTGGATGGATTTATTTCTGAGTTCTCAATTCTGTTCCATTGATCTACACATCTTTTGTTGTAGGAGTACCACCCTGTTTTGACCACTATGGTTGTGTAGTATATTTTGAGATCTGGGATTGCCAGGCCTCCAACTTTCCTCTTATTCTTTAGTAATGCTTTGGTTACCCCAGGTTTCTTTCCTTTCCATATAAATTGTTGTTGTTGAATGCCATGGAGTAGGTTCCAACTCATTGCAACCCTGTATCAGGTTTCTGAGGCTTGAAATCTTTGTGGAAACAGAAAGCCTCATCTTGCTCCTGTGGAGGAGCTGGCAGGCTCAAACTGTGGAACTTGTGATTTGCAGTCCAGTGCTAATCATATGCACCAAAGCAATCCTCCCTTTTAAAGTTGATGATGGTGGTAGTATATACTGGAGTAAGTGCTGACTCAAAGAGACCCTGTAATAAAGTTTCCAAGGCCATAAATCTTTATGAGAGCAGAAAGTCTCATCTTTCACCCGTGGAGCAACTGGTAGTTTCAAACTGCTCACCCTAAACCTGACTCATAACCCATTATGCTGCCAGAGTTCTTTTATATGAAGCTAGTGGTCAGTTTTTCCATCTCTTTAAAGAATGACATTGGAATCTTGATTGGAATTGCATTATATCTATAGATTACTTTGGGTAGTGTTGACATTTTCACAATGGTGAGTCTTCCTATCCATGAGCATGGTATATTCTTCCATAGTTGTAAATCTATTTTGGTTTCTTGTAATAGTGTTTTGAAGTTTTCTTTTTATAGGCCTTTGGTTTCTCTGGTTAGATTTATTCCTAAGTATTTTGTCTTTAAGGAGCTCTGGTAGTATAATGATTACAAGTCAGTCTGTTAACTTCAAGGTTAGCAGTTTGAAACTACCATCCATTCCACAGGAGAAAGGTGAGGCTTTATGCTCCCATAAAGATTTACAACCTTAGAAATCTTTGCAGGGTTGTTATGAGTCAGAACCAACTCCATGGCACACCACCACTACCATCACCATTGATTGGGTGGCTATTGAAAAAGGTACTGTTTTACTTATTTCCTTTTCAGAGCTGTGTTCATTGGTGGTGGTGGTGTGCTTTGGAGTCGATTCTGACTCAGCAACCCTGCAAAGATTTCTGAGGTTGTAAAAATCTTTATGAGACCAGAAACCTCATCTTTCTCCCATGGAAAAGCTGGTGGTTTCCAACTGTTAACCTTCTGGTTAGCAACCCAACTTGTAACCACTATGCTACCAAACCTCCTTTATTAGCATAAAATAATTGATTGATTTTTTTTTTTTATGTTGATCTTGTACCTTGCCACTTTGCTGAATCTTTTAATTAGCTCCAATAAAATTTTCTTGCTGAACCTTTGGGATTTTCTGTGTAAAGGATCATATCACCTGCAAGTTGAGAGAGTTTTGCTTCTTCTTTGCCAGTTTGCATGCCTTTAATTTCCCTTTCTTGTCTTATAATTGTGGCTAAGATATCCAACATGATATTGAATATGGTAATAAAGACCATACTTGTCTAGTTCCTGTTGGCAAATGGAATGCTTTCATTTTCTCTCCATTGATAGTAAT
>NW_006408519.1:15244126-15249011 GCF_000296735.1 Chrysochloris asiatica | reverse complement strand
AATCCTTTCAAAGAACCAACATCTTGTCTTGTTGGTTCTTTCTACTGTTTTTCTGTTTCTAATTAATTTATGTCTGTTCCAATCTGTATCATTTCTTTACATTTGGTAGCTGGAAGGTTACTCTGCTGCTTTTATTTTAATTGTTGTAGATTTTACCTTAATGTGCTGATTTTTGTTCATTCTTCTTTTTGGATATGTGCATTTATTGCTATAAATTGCCCTCTTAAACACTGCTTTTGTTATGTTCCAAGGTTTTGGTATGTTGTGTGTTTGGTCTCATTTGAGTCAAGGATTTATTTATTTTCTTTTAATTTATTCTATTACCCAGTAGCTTTTAATCAGGGTGTTATTCAATTTCCATGTATTTAACCTTTTTCCTTGACTAATATTTTTTCCTTGACCTTCTTATTTTTGATTTCTAGTTTTATAACATTGTGGTCTTAAAATATGATTTGTACTGTTTCATTGTTTTTAAATTTATTGAGCGTTGCTTTGTGGCCTAACATACATTTTATTCTGAAGAATGTCTTATGTTCTGTACAAACTTTAAAATTCAACCATATTTTACTTTCTATGGTAATGCTGCTTAATCTCACTCCATGAAGGGACAGTTTATATTTTACTCTTCAGTCCTCTAATACATTAATTGTTATACTCTGGCTCTTAATAAACATTTGATAAATTGAATTAAACCATAAGAATATATAAAGTTTGTTCATTTATAGGACAGAGTTATATCCTTGAAAGCATTTAGTGTTTTCAATCTGAAGAAAATATTTCACACAGCTAAAGTTGGACATTGGGAGATTATATTTGTCACAAAAGTAGATCCAAAATGATAGCACCCTGTAGTAAATCTTGCTCAGTGATGAGAAACCCTGCAGTTTATCTCATGAGATTGTCATATCTATTAAATGATAGCAGAACAAGATATCTTTTCCTTCAATTCACTTGTGTTTCACAAGTAACTTCTCTTATGTTTCATACTTTGTAAAGTATCTATTTAAATTCTGTCATTTTAGTTTTTATAGACATACTAGATTAAAGTCAACTATCATTGGACTCAATATTAAATTAAAAGAATGAATAACAAATAGTTCTTGATTCCATAGGAATGAATATTCCATATTCAGTACTTGATTTATCTCACTTGATGGCATCACATTTAGTTCAATACAAACAGCTCCACCCTGACCTAAGGCTTGCTTCCCTTACCTCTAATCCACCTTCCTAACTAGCTTGCATTCTTCCCATCCATTGTCTTCTCAGCACAGCACAGTGATGTTTGATTCATACCTCAGTTCACATCAGTAGTTTACTTAAAAACACCAATGGCTTTCCAAATCAAAATCAAAATCAGTGTTCTCATATTATGAAGTTCTATTCTTTTTTTTTTTTTTTTTTCATAATACCATGATATATCTTGAATTCTCTACTATTCTTGTCCTCTGCCACTATCTCTGAGCTTTAATGATCTCCCTGATGTTTCTTTATTAACCTAATCACACTTTTGCCTCAGGGGATTTACATTTGCCTTCCACCCTGCCCATACTATTCTTTCTCCTGTTCCATGGTTAGCTAGCACTCTGAATCTTTTTCTTCTTATTAGAAAAAAGCATTCCTATCTACTCTCTTGTCCCCAGTGCTCCCAGAATGCAATAAATATCTGTATTTACAAATGTAGCTATATATCCTGGGTAAAGATTGCTCTTATGTGGATAAAGCCAATGTTACTTTTAGGACTTCAGAACCTTGAAATGTAAATAATACTATTCTTTCTTCTGCTACCTGGCACTCTGATTCTTTTCCTTCTTAATAGAAAAAAAAAGGAGTCCTGTCTACTCTCTTGTCCCCACTGCTCCCAGGATGGAATAAATATCTATATTTACAAATGTAGCTATGTATTCTAGATAATGATGGCTCTTCTGTGGATAAAGCCTAAGTTTCTTTTAGGGTTTCAGAACTTTGAAAGGTAAATCATAACTGTTTGGAGTTATGATCTCTTGATCATTTCCATTGTTATAGCATATAGTGTGTGTGCATTCAATTGATACATGACTTCTGTAAGACCTGTGGGTTCAACATAATTGACTTGTTAAAGAACTACTACCTTTCTAGTTATTTATCATTTATTTATTCTTTTTTGTTTTTTTCTTTTTTCAGGCACTTTGATCTAGTATGTCTATAGATACATAAAGTGACAGAATTGTTACTTTGGGTAACAATTGTTGTTGTTGTAATGTGCCATGGAGTCGGTTCCGACACATAGCGACCCTGAACAGGGTTTCCGAGGCTGTAAATCTTTATGGGAGCAGAAAGCCTCATCTTTCTCCCACGGAACAGCTGGTAGTTTCAAACTGCTGACCCTGAGGTTCACAGCCTGATTAGTAACAATAATGTCTCCTAAATATTAGGATAAAAATGAATTCAAAGGTTACTTGTCCTTACAGAAGTTAGTGAAACATATAGTAAGTAAGTATATCAGATTTAAGTCCTTGCTAAAAATAAGGTCAGAGTCCTGGTGTGATGCTGTAGGATAAGCATTAAACCATAAGGTTGGTTTGAAATGTAAAGTCAGTGGTTCAAATCCAGCAGCAGCTCCTTAGAAACGCTATACAGGGTTGCTATGAATTGGAACCAACTCAACGTCACTAAACAACAGCAACATTGTAGACACTGCCCATGAAAATATATATGTTAAGAAGAAAGATCAGGGAATAAAATGATAAGTTAACTGAATCTTAAAAGTATACATAAGAAGAAACCAGGTAAAGCACAAGACATGAAGAGATAAGATGCTTTGCACCTAGAGTTCAGTATTTGTGTAAACATCTAGAACAAAGAGTCAGCTGCATTTGGTACAATTTCAAGTATTCAATAGAGCAGGAACATGAACACCAAGATATGAAGGTAATAATAGTTGTTATAGTATATAATACGAATCGGGCTGTGAACTGCAAGGTCAGCAGTTCAAAACTACCAACTGTTCTGTGAGAGAAAGATGAGGCTTTCTGCTCCTGTAAAGACTTACATCCTCAGAAACCCTGTACAGGGTTGCTATGAGTGAGTCAGAACCGATTCCACGGCATATAACAACAGCAACAACAATAATAATTTATCTGTGTTAAACACAAATCAAGTTCTTTTACACATATTACTTTCAAATAATCACAATCCCCTAAAGTTGGAACTATCCATGTGCTCATTTTACAGACACAGAGTGGTTGAGTCACTTGCTCAAAGTTACACTGGCCTAGCAGTCTTGTTTTGGAATCTTTGCTCTTAATCACTACTCTGTAGATAAGTTGGTTAATTTTACAGAAGACCTTTTAGTGATCTGTTTATATCTCTAGAACCTAAGACTACCTGACATATTTTAGTCGCTTAAATGTTTTATAAATGTACAGTACCAACAGAAGCGATAGAGTTGTGAGGGTTTCACTTATTTATGAAATCATCCTTCAGGATGTATATGAGAATTATGAGAAAGTAAATCCTTGCTATTAACTGATGCAATTATTCAGATGAAGTGCAATAGAATATTTAACAGAATACTAATGTCTTAATGTTGTTGTTGTTGTTAAGTGCCGTCGAGTCGGTTCCGACCCATAGCGACCCTGTACAGGGTTTCCGAGGCTGTAAATCTTTACAGGAGCATAACGCCTCATCTTTCTCCCGCCGAGTGGCTGGTAGTTTCGAACTGCTGGCCTTAAGGTTCACAGCCCGATTCGTAACCACTACGCTACCAGAGCTGCTTTATTTCAAATGCCCTTGAAATTTATACTTTTTTTTTTTTTTGAGATATGAAATAATTCTGCAGTCTCATTCTATTATTAATGCATATAGAGATTATTTAATATACTGATACTGTCAGCACTTGATCTCATTTAAATATGGAATTTAATCAAAGCATGTAAATAAAACACTAGTAAAACAAAGACTCAGTGATAAATTATTTCTGATTATCATCAAGTATTTGGCTTTAATTAGCAGCACATAGGAATTTTGAACATTTGCATACCTAACACACCTAATATGTATCTGAAGCATATTTTACAGAGAACTGTTCTATATTTTGTAAGGAAAAAATCACGGTAGCACAGGTAATCCTTGGGTTACTTATGAGCTCTGTTCCTCAACTATATTTTTAACGATATTTTAGAAAGTCAAGCCCGGTACAGATGGCTTTTTGTCTTACTGGTGGTGCAGTGGGTTTAGCATTGGGCTATAAATAGCAAGTTTTATAGTTCAAATGCACCAGTTGTTCCATAGAAGAAAGACTAGACTATCTGTTACTATGAAAGTTTAGTCTTAGAAAGCCACATAAAACAATTCTACACTGTCCTATAAACACTGTATGATAAGCATTGGATTGCAAAGTTGGTTTGAACCACAAGATCTGTGGTACAAACTCATCAATCACTCCTCAGAAGCTATGTACAGGGTTTCCAAGAATCAGAAGTGACTTGATGGCACATAACAACAACAACTTCACTTGCATGGTACACTGTACAATAGAATTGGATGGAGATTATTATCTGGGACAGATAAACACAATGAAGTATGTATGTTTAGGCAGGAGACATGAATGGGAAAATGGAATTAATGGTTGAGTAGCTGGGTAGTTTTACTAAGATCAATGTTTTGAACAAATGAGCAAAAGTAGCAATATAGTAGTTGTAATCATACACTGACAGAGAACTACCAGAGGTTCAAGCTAGATTCAGAAGAGGACATGGAATGAGGTATATCATTGCTGATGTCCGATGAATCTTGGCTGAAAGCAGAGAATACCAGAAAGATGTTTAGCTGTGCTTTATTGACTACACAAAGGTTTTCAATTGTGTGAATCATGACAAGCTATGGACAACATTGTGAAGTATGA
>NW_006408519.1:15236197-15240591 GCF_000296735.1 Chrysochloris asiatica | reverse complement strand
CTAGTAAATGATAATTTCACTAAAGACGGTCCTAAATTCCCAGTAAGAAAAACAAAGCATCGATTGTCAAATATAGATGAATGTGGGATGTCAGAGCATTCATGTCTAAGTCACAGAGGTACGCTGCAGTTAGAAGCCCTCATTTTTGTTCATATTTTCCAAATATGAAAATAAGATCTCTTGTCATGTACATTCAAATTATTATCATTTTAATTTTGGAGCACCTTAAAATCAGAAAGTAAGCTAACAGAAAACATACGATTCCTGTTGGAATCGTTCTCTCATCAGTAGTATTATGAGTTGAATAAAGTTATCAGTGCTGAAATAAGAATCCACCTGACTACTCTAATTTCAAACAATAATGAATGATGAGCACGCCGCATCTTTGGTTATTATCATCACTGTCAATTTGTTGTTGTTTCTGTGGAGTTCTAATTTTAGTGTTTCATCCTATTTATTTCCCTTTTATGTAACACCCCCCCCCCAAAAAAAACCCACAACAAAACACACATTCATTAGTTAGGCATCCTACTCAATACAACATAGTTTGTGTAATGTATGTGTGTGTGTTGTTCAAATATATTGCTATATTTTATAGACTTTGGCCAGAAATGCATAAAAAGTATTGACTTTTTCAAACTTTCATTATTCTTCTTAAACCACCAAATACAGGACTGCATGCATCTCTGTTTAAAAAGAAAATCTGGCATAAACTCCCATTAATTTCCATTTAAAACCTAAAGCCTATTTATATCTAGTCTCCTTCAGTCCTTTCTTTTGTAATGTTAGAAATCATTCCAGGTTTGTTCTTGACATTGTCTTTCCCAGAAGTCTAACTCAAGTGTTCCTGATTTTTCTTTTGAAATGAATCCTTCCTATATATTAAACAAGACAACAACAACTCACATGCTTTTGCATCTTTGGCAACTACACTCTATTTCTATTTATAATCAAGTCTGTGATTAAAATGATTTATTTCTTTTTATACCACTCACTTTTCACTCAACTATAATCTGTATTGCACCTCTCTATTCTTGTTCTGGAGTCTGGTGTGGCGCTATGGGTTAATGCACTGAATTGCAAGGTCAGTTTCAACTGCAAGGTTGGCAGTTCAAGCTTAGCAACCACTTCTTGAAAACCCTATACAGGGTCTCTATGAGTCATAACCGATTCCATGGCACTTAACACAACACAACATTCTTGTTCTGGAGTCCTGGTGTGATGCTGTAGGTTAATGCTCTTGACTGCAAACTCAATTTGAACCACAAGGTCGGCAGTTCAAGCTCACCAGCTGCTCTTAGGAAACCCTATGCAGGGTGATCATGGGTCAGAACCGACTCAACAGCACTTAACAACAACAACATTCTTGTTCTGGGGTCTACAAACTTTTTCTATAAAGAACTAGATAGTAAATATTTTGGTATTGCTAGTCACATATATCCGTGTTGCATATCCTTCTCCTCTTATCTGAGTTATGCATTGCTGCTATAGCAAAGATACCACAAATGAATGATTGTAACAAACAGAATTTTTTATCTCAGAGTTTAGGAGATTAGAATTCCAAATACAGTGTCTGCTATGGAGAAAGGTACTTGTCTCTTTCTAGCATTTGTAGGCCCAGCATTCCTGAAAGAACTATGTGTCTTGGCCTTGGATCTAGGAAAACCCTAGGGGGGATCTAGGCTGTAATATCTGAAGGAGCAGATTGTCAGGTCATTTTCTACAGAGCTCCTCAGTGGATCCAAACCACCATTCTTTAGTTGGTATCGCAGCACTTCACAGTTGTGGCACCAAGATTCCTTCACTGCCTTGAGGAGCATCCCAGAAAGTGCACTTTGCAAACAGAATACCTCCTAGAGGAAAGAAAGTAGAATTTCATCCTGGTGTGGCACTGTGGATTAATCACCAGACTTCAAAACTGCTTGAACTGAAAAGTTGGTGGTTCAAGCTTACCAGCTGCTCCTCAGAAACCCTTTACAGAATTGCTATGGGTCGGAACCGACACGATGGCATTTAACAACAACACAACAACAATCACTTGAAACCAGTAGTGGGAGGCCACTAAGGAGTGGTGAAGGGCACTAGCTACAGCCTAGTGGAGAGGGAAAAATCCTTCTTCTTGGAAAACACACATGTGGGGAAGAAGCCTTACTTATATTCCTGAGCCTAAGTTTTACCTTTTTTTTTTTTTTCAGGAATTTAGCTATGTATAACCTTTTCTGAGGAGCCCGTGTGGTACAGTGGTTAAAATATTTTCCTGCCCAATTCAGAATCAACTCCATGGCAGTGGGTTTAGTTGGGAACCCCTGTGAACACTCTTTTCATTGAAATTCTCTTCTTCCTTTGCTCCCAAGAGATTAGTTTAGTCTCTTCCTAATGCTCTAAACTTTTCTTCAATTTTGACTCATAGAGACCATGTAGGACAGAATAGAACTGCTCGTTAGGGTTCCTGAGGCTGTTCTCATCTTTATAGAAGCAGGCAGCTTCATTTTTCTCCAGAAGAGCAGCTGGTAGATTCAAACTGCTCACCTTTCAATCAGCAGAGGAGCATTTAGCCACTATGCCAGGACTCCTTTCTGCTTCCTTAGTCACCTTCTTTTTCTCTTTCTGATATGAAATGTTTCATTTTCCCCAGTGTCTTACTTCTCAAGTGCTGCTGTACTACCTGTGGATGGCTTTTAACAAATAGAAATGTATCCTTTCACAGTTTAGTAAGCTTGAGGGCTGAATTTCAGAGTGCCGCCCCCTAGCGGAGCTCTTTCTCTCTCTGTATCTCCTGGTTTTAGGAGTTTCTTAGCCAGGGATGCCATGTCTAAAGGACGTACTTCACTCCTGGCTCTCCTTCTTGGTGGTCGTTGAGTCTCCTCTACTCTTTTCTCTCTCCTTTTATCTCCTATAAGATACATGATGATACAGACCAAGTCTTAAGGCAACTCCCCTTACATCAGATCAGGGTTGAACATTTCAGATCACATAATGGGGGTGGGAATGATTCCATCATTACATAATTGCCGACCAGTATCGTGACCCAGAAGTTGAGATACATTTTAGGGGGACACAATTGAGTCCATGATACTCAGCAATTCCTCTAGTTTATATTTTCTCGTTTACATTTGTTTCTGGGTACTTTTGTTCCACTCAAGAATATTTACTGTCATGTTCACTTTGAGGATGTTTATTATCATCTGTGAAGTCTTGGAAGGAGCTCTAGTAGCATAGTGGTTACGAATCCGGCTGCCAACCTCAAGGTCGGCAGTTTGAAACTACCAGTTTTTCCATAGGAGAAAGATGAGGCTTTCTGCTCCTGTAAAGATTTGCAGCCTCGCCCTGTTCTGGGTCACTAGGAGTTGGAACCAACTCCACAGTACTTAACAACAACAACAACATGAAGCCTTGGATGGAGCCCTGGTGGTACTGTGGATTAGGTGTTGGGCAACTAACTACAAGGGCAGTGGTTCAAACCACTGGCTGCTCCTCAGAAGAAAGAGGTTCTGCTCCCATAAAGATTTATAGTCTAGGAAACCCTATGTAAGCTCACTAATAAGGATCCATGGTAATGTTGAAGGGCAAGTTCTACATACAGTTTAAACCTACCAGCCACACCAATGGAGAAAGACAAGTCATTCTGCTCTCTTAAAGATTTATAGCCTTTATAGCCCTTTGCAGAAGTCCTGGTGTGGCCCTGTTGGATAAGCACTGGACCACAAGGTCAATTTGAACCACAATGCAAGGTCAGGATGAGTTCAAGCAGATTTGATGGCAGATGGGTTTTGGTTGGTTTATCAGGTTGCTGGTGATAAGTACAGATAAGTACTTGACTGCTAACTGAAAGGTCAGCAAACTCACCAGCCACTCAGGAAAAAGATGAGAACTTCTGATCCCTTAGAGCAGGGTTGGTGAAACTTTTCTCTGCCAAAATTTATAACATAATTTGTGGGCCGTACAAAATTACCAACTTAAAAATTAGCCTGCTATATTTTATCAAACATTTAATTAATTCACCCCCAATGTAGTCCTAGTATGGCACTGTGGGTCAATGCACCAGACTGCAAAGCCACTCGAACTGTAAGGTCAGCAGTTCAAGCTTACCAGCTGCTCCTTGGAAACCCTATATAGGGTCGCTATGGTTGGAACCAACTCAATGGCACTTAACAACAATGTAATGGCTGGAACTGTGGTTATATTGGCACGGCCAGACCAAATGATTTGTGGGCCTTATATGTAACCCACCCTTGCAAAGATTTACAGCCTTGGAAACCACATAAAGTGTCACCAATGGGTTTGGTTGGAGATTTATGAGTCAGAATCAATTCTATGACAGTGAGTTTGGTTTGGGTTTAATGAGTAGTAATTGACTCAATGGAGCTCTGGTAGCGTAGTGGTTACGAATCGGG
>NW_006408519.1:15229896-15236097 GCF_000296735.1 Chrysochloris asiatica | reverse complement strand
TAACAACATTAATAGAAATGGTAACTGTCTGTATTACAAACACATGTCAAAGTTTAATGGTTAGGAAAGACTTTCTTTTAAAAAAAGAAAAAAAGAAGGCTCTGTGGGAGATAAAAACTTTCAAGCACATTCTATCCTAGGATTTATGAGTTGTGATATTCAATCAGTCTGTATCAGAGCATAAGTAATTTACTTGAAGTATACCAGTAGTTTTGTAAGGTACAGCAGTTCTTTCAAACTGAAGGAGTCACAGGCCACATCTGTAAATTATTGATTTAATATTCCATATTGCTCTTTTGTGACCTGCAAGAATTCATCACTTTAAAAAGTACTGAACTTGCTTTCTGAGAATAATTTATACATTATATAGTAATTTTCATTATAGAGTATATTTGATAATAAATTATACATTACACAAGTGAAGAGTCAGATTTGAAACTGCAAGTGACTTAAGGCTATGTTTCATGCATTATAAAGCTTTTAAGATAGCTATAAATTCAAGTAGTGCCGCGTCTATGTAAATCGTGTGGGGATTATTCAGTTTCACTAAGTGGCCATGTACTCACTTGGTCTCTCCTCCATTCTCTCTCAGTCCTACTTCTCTACCTCATGCACAGACCTCAGTTCAGACCATGGTTGGAAAGTTCTTTTCATTGGGTGGCTGTAGTTTTAAAATTTGGTTCTAGTCTCATACTCTAATTTTTCTGGAAATACCACATCTGAACATAGCTCTTGGGGATAAAATAAGAATATGTTTTGAAGTTATATTATAGATGTATATAGTTTATGCAAACAAAGCCTTTCAGCCAAAAGAGGATTTCAAAAAAATAAACAAACATAAAAAAATGTTAAAATAATAAAAATTAAAATAAACATAAAAGTTACAAGAAATTAAAACGTGTGCATGACATTGTTCACTCATTGTGGGTGTGCCTCAGATTCATCAATTGTTAGCATAGATTTGATACTGTGAAATGGCGATATAAATTTGCTATACCCTCAGCAGAGCTTAATATCCATGTGGTTCTCATACTGTGAACCTTTCATCACTGAATATATATCTAGTGTTTCAACATACATTTTGTTCACATGTTATGGTCCTTAAAGTTGAAGTAAGTGCAGTATCTGATAATCAAACAGAGAAAAATTATAATTTTCAATTGAAGAAAGAAAGGAAGGAAGGAAGGAAAGAAAGAAAGATCTATTTGAGAGGGTATGTCTAGATACTATACTATATGGTGTTTTAAGTAAATTTCAAGGCAATTTCAACAAAATGAAAAGTTTGTGTTACGCACTATGGACCATTACTTTGTAGTAACTTAGTCTCACAAACATATTCATTTTACTCAGTAGACATTTATGGAGAACTTACTGTGTGTCCGGCACTGTCCTAAGAAAAGGGGAGACAAACAATGAGATTGTTGTTGTTGTTAAGTGTCATTGAGTTGCTTCTGACTCACAGCAAACCTGTATAGGATTTCTGAGGAGTGGCTGATGAGTTTGAACTACTGACCTTGGGGTTCAATCCGACCTTGTGGTCCAATACTCACTTTACAACAGCATACCATGTTCAAAACATGGCTAGCAGTAATATGAAAATGTACTGATGGATAGAGCTAAGGCACTCTTGGAAGAGTCCATTTCAGAAATTTTGGGAGTTTGTAGTCAGTGACAGCAGAACAGACTGAACCAATAAATTAGTTAAGGTACAAACAACAAAAATCTGTAGCTTATTTTAAGGGAGTCAGAAAAGGAGGTCAAGAATAACATTTTACAAATAGACCATTTGACATTTTAAATCTCTAAGAAGTATGGCCCTAGAGGTATGGCCAAATCACAAGTTTGACTATTTAAACCCACCATCTACTCCACAGGAGAAAGATGAGACTTTCTACTTCCACAAAGATGTATAGCACCCAAAACCCTATGTTGTTGTTGCTAAGTACCATAGAGTCAGTTCTGACCCTTAGTGACCCTATATAGGATTGCTGAGGAGCAGTTGGTGAGTTTGATTTTCTGACCTTGAGATTCATAATGATCCTGAGTAGAGTTTCTGAGGAGCGGCTGGTGTGTTTGAAGACTGACCTTGTGGTTCAAACTCACATGACAGTTCAGTATCCCACAGAGCCACATCAGGATTCCAGAAACCATATAGAGGGTTGGTGTGAGTCAGATATGGCTCAATAGCACTTAACAACAACAACAATGGACACATAAAATACAGTTCTTCAGTGCTGCAAATAATTGTTTACCATTATCAGCATAAACTTTAAACTATTACCAAAATAATAACACGTTTTAATCATTAGCTTGGCATTTCAGAAACTGTTCTGAGGAGCATTGGTCCTGTGAGGTGTTCTTAACTAAATGGGTTTCAAATTAGTTTATGCAGATGAGGATATTATTCCTCAAATGCTATTGAAAGGCTCAACAAAATCCTACAGTAAATACTTCTGTTTCTTTAGCCCATATATTTCCCAAATTTAGTTAAGCATGGAACCATTTCTTCTTATCATTTACAACCTTCACAGACTATTAAAAAGTATGTATATATATATATATATGGTAGCGTAGTGGTTACAAATCAGGCTGAGAACCTTAAGGTTAGCAGTTCAAAACTACCAGCCATTCCACAGGAGAAAGATGAGGCGTTCTGCTCCCGTAAAGATTTACAACCTCGGAAACCCTGTACAGGGTCGCTATGGGTCGGAACCGACTCCACGGCACATAACAACAACAACAACAACATATATAGATAGAAAGAAAGTCCTGGTGTGGCACTGTGGGTTATTGCTCCAGACTGCAAAGCCGTTTGAACTGCAAGGTCGGAGGGTCAAGCTCACCAGTCGTTCTTCAGAAACCCTGTACAGGGTCACTATGAGTTGGATCCAACTTAACAGCACTTAACAACAACATATATGTTGTTGTCAGGTGCCATCGAGTTGGAACTGACTCATAGCGACCCCATGCATAGCAGAATGAAATAATGTCCGATCCTGGGCCAACCTCACTACCGCTGCCACACTTGACACCATCAATGATGCCACCTGGCCAATCCATCTCGTTGGGGGTCTTCCTTTTTTTCTCTGACCCTCCATCTTACCCAGCATGACATCCTTCTCCAGCGACTGTTTCATCCCAACAACATATATATCTATATATCTAGATCTATGCTCCTATATATATCTATATAGATCTAGATATATAGATATATATAGGAGTATAACATAACAACTTCTGGTGTGACACAGTGGGTTAATGCACTGGACTACAAGGTCAGTTTGAACCACAAGGTCGATGGCTCAAGTTTACCAGCCACTCCTTGGAAACCTTCTATAGGGTTACTAGTAGTCAGAACTGACTCAATGGCACTTAACAACGATATATGTGTAACCAGAAACAGGCAATTTTTTATGCTTAATATGCTTAAATAGTTATGTTTAAGAATTGTGGCTTTGTAGGATAAGCACTAGACTGTTAATCACAAGGTCAATGATTTGAGTCCATTAGTCACGTTTTCTGCTCCCTTGAAAATGTACAACCTCAGAAATCCTATATAGGGTCGCTATGAATTGGCACCAACTCAACAGCACTTAATAACAACAAGAGAATATTTAGGAAGGAAAAAGCCAGTTGGAGCATAAGCATATGTCAAAGATCCATAAGCATATGTCAAAGGCCCATAAGCATATGTCAAAGTTGCTCTACAAGCCGAAGTACCAATTTTCTTTTATCATGCTTTTCTACTTTTTAACAGAGTCAGAAAGATTGAAGCTACACTTCTCTCTATAACCAATAGATGGATTTAAAAAGGAGGCGACAATATTAAAAGCTTCTGGAAATCACTGTTAGGAGAATTAGTAATATTGACCTAGCTTAATCATTATCCCTTTTAGATTATATAAACATAGAGATTACAATAGATTAGCGTCTCACATGACAATTAAATTCCCCTGTATAACATCTAATATTGTATAAAAATTGTCAGTAACTATATTAATTATAAACTAGGTCATGCAGTAGACACCAAAAAGAAAAAGAAATTACTGCCACCGGTACAAATAACAAAAATATAGGTAGGTTACCATAAGCATATGTGATTATATAGTGACCTGTTAGGTACCCATCAGTAGTTTTAAAACAAATTTTCTACTAGTAAATGATAATTTCACTAAAGACGGTCCTAAATTCCCAGTAAGAAAAACAAAGCATCAATTGTCAAATATAGATGAATGTGGGATGTCAGAGCATTCATGTCTAAGTCACAGAGGTACGCTGCAGTTAGAAGCCCTCATTTTTGTTCATATTTTCCAAATATGAAAATAAGATCTCTTGTCATGTACATTCAAATTATTATCATTTTAATTTTGGAGCACCTTAAAATCAGAAAGTAAGCTAACAGAAAACATACGATTCCTGTTGGAATCGTTCTCTCATCAGTAGTATTATGAGTTGAATAAAGTTATCAGTGCTGAAATAAGAATCCACCTGACTACTCTAATTTCAAACAATAATGAATGATGAGCACGCCGCATCTTTGGTTATTATCATCACTGTCAATTTGTTGTTGTTTCTGTGGAGTTCTAATTTTAGTGTTTCATCCTATTTATTTCCCTTTTATGTAACACCCCCCCCCCAAAAAAAACCCACAACAAAACACACATTCATTAGTTAGGCATCCTACTCAATACAACATAGTTTGTGTAATGTATGTGTGTGTGTTGTTCAAATATATTGCTATATTTTATAGACTTTGGCCAGAAATGCATAAAAAGTATTGACTTTTTCAAACTTTCATTATTCTTCTTAAACCACCAAATACAGGACTGCATGCATCTCTGTTTAAAAAGAAAATCTGGCATAAACTCCCATTAATTTCCATTTAAAACCTAAAGCCTATTTATATCTAGTCTCCTTCAGTCCTTTCTTTTGTAATGTTAGAAATCATTCCAGGTTTGTTCTTGACATTGTCTTTCCCAGAAGTCTAACTCAAGTGTTCCTGATTTTTCTTTTGAAATGAATCCTTCCTATATATTAAACAAGACAACAACAACTCACATGCTTTTGCATCTTTGGCAACTACACTCTATTTCTATTTATAATCAAGTCTGTGATTAAAATGATTTATTTCTTTTTATACCACTCACTTTTCACTCAACTATAATCTGTATTGCACCTCTCTATTCTTGTTCTGGAGTCTGGTGTGGCGCTATGGGTTAATGCACTGAATTGCAAGGTCAGTTTCAACTGCAAGGTTGGCAGTTCAAGCTTAGCAACCACTTCTTGAAAACCCTATACAGGGTCTCTATGAGTCATAACCGATTCCATGGCACTTAACACAACACAACATTCTTGTTCTGGAGTCCTGGTGTGATGCTGTAGGTTAATGCTCTTGACTGCAAACTCAATTTGAACCACAAGGTCGGCAGTTCAAGCTCACCAGCTGCTCTTAGGAAACCCTATGCAGGGTGATCATGGGTCAGAACCGACTCAACAGCACTTAACAACAACAACATTCTTGTTCTGGGGTCTACAAACTTTTTCTATAAAGAACTAGATAGTAAATATTTTGGTATTGCTAGTCACATATATCCGTGTTGCATATCCTTCTCCTCTTATCTGAGTTATGCATTGCTGCTATAGCAAAGATACCACAAATGAATGATTGTAACAAACAGAATTTTTTATCTCAGAGTTTAGGAGATTAGAATTCCAAATACAGTGTCTGCTATGGAGAAAGGTACTTGTCTCTTTCTAGCATTTGTAGGCCCAGCATTCCTGAAAGAACTATGTGTCTTGGCCTTGGATCTAGGAAAACCCTAGGGGGGATCTAGGCTGTAATATCTGAAGGAGCAGATTGTCAGGTCATTTTCTACAGAGCTCCTCAGTGGATCCAAACCACCATTCTTTAGTTGGTATCGCAGCACTTCACAGTTGTGGCACCAAGATTCCTTCACTGCCTTGAGGAGCATCCCAGAAAGTGCACTTTGCAAACAGAATACCTCCTAGAGGAAAGAAAGTAGAATTTCGTCCTGGTGTGGCACTGTGGATTAATCACCAGACTGCAAAACTGTTTGAACTGCAAGGTTGGTGGTTCAAGCTTACCAGCTGCTCCTCAGAAACCCTTTACAGAATTGCTATGGGTCGGAACCGACACGATGGCACTTAACAACAACACAACAACAATCACTTGAAACCAGT
>NW_006408519.1:15206980-15229796 GCF_000296735.1 Chrysochloris asiatica | reverse complement strand
AGAATAGGTCTCAGCTCTTCAAGATCATAGCCCATTTAGGTAGAGATGGCAAAATGTCTGCCTCTGAGCACAATTAGCAGCTCTTCTATTTCAAGGTACATTATATAAGTAGACAGATAAAGGTTAGTGAGATAATACATTTTTTTGATGAGTGGGTGAATATTTGTAGATCCGTCCCTGTTCCACGTATTTCTCTGTCTCCCACTGCCTTCAGTCGATTCTGACTCATAGTGAGAGATGCCTAATTTGGCAGCAGCATGGTAAGTGTTGAATTTGAGTTGAGTTTCAAAGTCTGGCAGTGCATACAGCAATTTCCCACTTGCATATGTAATTCCTCATCATGATAAAAGGGATGATTAACTTTAGATTCTTATCATAAATGTAAGCAAGGCCGTATTGGTGATAATAGTAAAAATAAACATATTTTATTTTATACTCATCAGTCCCTGGTAAAGTATATCTTACCCCTTTTAAAATGTTCAATTATTTGATATTATGCTATCTTCTTAATAGACAGAAAGTAAATGATATGACTTAAAGTGTGGTAGCCATATTTACATTTTTTATATCAAGAAGACATTCATATTATGCGATTGAATTTTTATAAAATATTTCTCATTTTTATTTTCTAGCACCCTGTGGGAGTCGTTCAACAGGTTCTGAAGGCACTGTTTTATCACCAAACTATCCCAAAAATTACAGTGTGGGACATAATTGTGTTTATTCTATAGCAGTTCCCAAGGAGTTTGGTAAGTAAGATTGAGCTCATCACACAGTATTTCTTTTCAGACAAGCTTTATTGTTTACTCCATGTTATTTGAATGTTATTTTTTTTTTAAATGAAAATATTTACTATCCACAGAGTACTTTACTCTTCAATTCTCTTGAGATTGTAGCTTTTTAAATAATAACATTCTGAGGTCATTTTGCTCAGTCTGAATTTATAGTCAAGTACACAGGTAAACAACAATATAAAAATGAAAACAGGATTGTTTTTTTTTTTTTTTTAATTTTTTAAAATAAATACATCCAGTAACCTTGCAAGTGCCTTCATATTGTATTTCATAAAATGGGAAATTACCAGAACATAAAGCCAAGTGAGCTCCGCAAAAAAAGTCAAATATAGAACAATTAAAACGACAACAAAAGTAGGTAGAAAATAATCATTCCAGGTTTATACTTTATGAAGACAATTCCATAAATAAGAGATTTTTTATTTAAGCACCCAGTTTCTGCCACAGTGATGAATACAAAAAGACAACAAAAGGCATTTCATTTCAGTCCATCTTGTCAACCTAACAATCTCTTCAGCATTGGCACTGAAAAGACGGTGTCCTTTGTTGCCTTGACAGCTTCCCCGATACAGGTCTTACAAGTCACTTCTCTAGCTTTGAAAAGGTTTTGGATCTAAGATCCAGCTGGATCCTACCCAGGCTAAGCTTTCATGGATGGATAGTCAAAGGAAATTCAATGAGCAGTAAAATATGAGAGAGAGGCTAAAAGTTCATAGACTTCTTGAATTTAGATTTATAGCATTGTGTTGCATGGTGAAGGATTTTCTATAGCTGTAATGAATGTCTGTGTCTGGATGACTCAGTTTTATAGAAGGACATAGATTTTTATCATATCAAGATTGCTGAATCACATCTTAAATAAATGTTTCTGCTGACATACAAAATAAGCTGATGCTTCCAGTCCAATTTCTTATAACCTGATACCACTTATATATCCTTCTTTGATCCCCTACAAAACAACTCCCAAATCCTCAATTTACTTGAAAGACCATTATCATCAGAAGTGAAGTACTAAATCTTTTATTTTAACCTTGAAATAGAGTGATGATCCCAGCATTAACAAGGTGTCTGTCTCTGTACTCATTTTACAAAATACTTCTTTTTCTTAGAACATTGATTGGTTGAATTAGGGCTGAGTTCTTTGATAGCTAGTAGAACAGCTGTTATAGAAGAAAGATATCATCGACTTAATGCTGTTTTGGTTTTGTTTTTTTTTGTTTTTTTTTTTCCTTTTGTGCCCAAAAGAGTTCTTCTTTTGTTACAGGGTGTTATAGTCTGCAGATGCCAAATGTGGTTACTGACAGAATCCTAGCAATGTTTGTCCAGAAAAATGTGTGGCTATCTGCCTTCTCTTTATTGTTGTTAATGCTAAATGCCTGAAGTCAGTTCTGACTCATAGACTCATAGCGACCTTGTAAAATGTTCTGAGGAGCAGCTGGTGGTTTTAAACTGCCGAACTTGTGGCTCACAATCTTTTGGATAAGTCATTAATATATTCTATTTTACTTTGTTCTTGGGGGGCTACATGGTCAAAAGAATGAGAAATATGAAAATCAGCCATCTCATTTCCTGATATAAAAGCATTCATGTCCCTGGAGATATTTGACAGTTGTCCTAGTGCAGCACTATGGAATAAAGCACTGGACCACAAGGTCAGTTTGAAACACAAAGTCAGCTGTTCAAACTCACTAGGCGCTCCTTGGAAACCCTATACAGAGTCATTATGAGTCTAAACCAACTCTATAGGGTTTCGATGGCACTTAATAACAATAACAACAAAGTATGCTCAGAGAGAGAAGAAAAAAAATACCAATTAAAGTAAAAGTAAATTAATTGATTTCTAAAGAAGTTAAGTAAGGATCCCTAGTAACAGAGTGGATTACGAGCTATGCTGCTAACAACAAGGCCAGTATTTCAAATCTACCAGTTGCTCCATGGGAGAAAGATGAGGCTTTCTGCTCCTGTAAAGATTTACAGCCTTGGAAACCCTGTTTAGGGTCACTGTGAGTTGGAACTGACTTGGTGGCACATAACCATCACCACCAAAGAAGTTAAATAGGGTTAAATATCTATTGCCATTGAGTCAATTCTGAGTAATATGAGACCACAGGGTCAAGGAGAACTGCTTCATGGGGCTGCCAATGCTTTGAATCTTTAAGAATCAGTCTGCCACATCTTTCTTCCACTGAGCAGCTGATTGGGTTGGAATCACTGACCTTTCAAGCACTTAATCACTGTGCCACCAAAGCTCCTCTTAGTAAGGGTGGTACAAGATTAACTAAATTCTGCTAATGTAAAAAAATTGAGTGTTGGTGTAGTACTGTACGATAAACACTGGATGAGCTGCTCCTTGGAAATAATATACAGGGTTGCTATGAGTAGCATTTGATGGGATTTAACAACAACAACAAATGTAACAAGTACTGTTATTCTGAAACTATAATGATTTTTAACATGAATGGTATTTTGGAATCAAGTAATCTTTGTTTTTTAGGAGGATAAAATCAGTTGCAATTTGATTATTAGTAAGGACATCGATGCTATTATATAAATACTGCATTATTCTCTTTTTCACATTACCTGTGGAGAGAAACAGATTTGGATTCTAATTTCAACCCCACCCAATGTTAACTATTGTCTTTGGAAAAGTTATGTAACACCTTTGAGACTTGTTTTCTTTATTTTTATAATGGGTATTTTATAATGGCCACAAAAAAGAGTAATTGTGAAGAGTAAATTATAGTATGTAAGTAGAGCATAGGCCACACATATCATACTCAACACCACAGTGTTTAAGAATACCACTATGGAAGTCATTTCTGAGTTAGAACCCAACTTAATGCATTATTTCCTTGAACCTTAATGGTTCTGTCTCTAACACAGCTATGACAAATGTTTACTTCCTAGGGTTATCTTTTTAATATTGGATTATAATATTATATTTTAGTTAAACCTTCAATTTTGAAGATATTTATCAGCATCATAAAGTTATTTATCAACAACCTTCGATATGCAGATGATACAATCTTGCTTGCTGAAAGTGAAGAGAACTTGAAATACTTGGATGAAGATCAAAGACCATATGGATTGCACATCAATGTAAAGAAAACAAAAATCCTCACCACTGGGCCAGTAAATAACATAAATAATAAATAACATCCATATAAATGGAAAAAAATAGTTAAGTCAAAAACTTCATTTTGGTAGGATCAACAATCAACGAAGCAGCAATCAAGAAATCAAATGACACATTGCTTTAGGCAACTCTGCTGCACAAGACCTCTTTAAAGTGTTGAAGAATTCAGTGTGCCTTACCCAAGCCACGGTATTTCAATAACTTCATATGCATGTGAAAGTTGGACAGTCAATAAGAAAGTCCGTAGAAGAATTGATGCATCTGAGCTATGGTATTGGAGGAGAATATAAAAGACTGCAAAAGAACAATCTGTGTTAGAAGAGGTACATCCAGAATGCTTCCTGGAAGCCAGGATGGCCAGACTTCATCTTTCACACTTCAGACATATTGTCAGGAATGACCAATCACTGGAGAAAGGTATCATGTTTGGTAAAATGGAGGGGCAGCGAGAAAGAGGCAGACCCCCAATGACATGGATTGGCATGGTGACAGTAGTGATGGGCATAAATGTAGCAATGATTGTGAGCTTAGTGCAGGACTGGGCACTATTTTGTTCTGTTGTACATAGGGTTGCTAAGAGTTGGTACTGACTTCGTGGCAACTAACAATAACAACTAGCTAGTTTCAAGAATTTCTCTTTGCCTTTGATTTTCTGCAGTTTGAAAATGATATGCCTATTGTTGTTGTTAAATGCCCTTGAATAAGTTCCAACTCATAGGGACACTGTATAGAGTTTCCTAGGAGCAGCTGGTAAGCTTGAACCCCAACCTTGCGGTTTAAACTGACCTCAAAGTCCAGCACATTAACCCAAAGAGCCACATCAGGACTCCGTTGATATGCCTAGGTGTATATTTTTCTTTGTAAATCCTAGTTGGTGTTTTTAGAGCTCCTTGAATAGTTACTGTCTTGCTTGTTTTAATTTTGAACCGTTCTCAGTCATTATGTAAAGTATTTATTTTGTTCCTTTGTTTCTTGCTTCTCCATATACACATTCCTTCTGGTATTCACTCTTTTTTTTTTTTTTTTTTTTCAATTATTCCCTAGTTTGAAATTGGGTCATTAGATTTTTCCTATTTTGTTCATTTATTTTATATTTTGCTGTGGGCTAGGTTATATGCCATAACTTATATCTCCATCTTTCCTGAAAAAATTGTCACTTAAGGTTTCATGTTATAAACATCTTAATATAATTTTGAGAGAAAAATACTTGTTTTTTCTTCAGATATTTCCTCTCCAGAGTTAGGGATATATGCCACCTCTCAGGAGCTCTGGTAGCGTAGTGGTTACGAATCAGGCTGCTAACCTCAAGGACGGAAGTTCAAAACTACCAGCTGTTTTGCAGGAGAAAAATGAGGCTTTCTGCTTCCATAAAGATTTGCAGCCTTGGAAACCCTGTGCCGTGTCACTGTAAGGACCAAACTGATTTTGCCTACCTAGAAACTGCTTGACTAAACTCTAGTCAGGCTCAGGAAAGCATTTTAAATAGACAAGGCCTCAGTTATTAGTTCCCTCCAGAGGCAAGGTCAATCTCCATTCTGTACATTAGCCTGAACACATACTCTAGCTCCAAGAATATGATATATGTATAAATAGCCAGGCAGCTCAAGGCCAGAGGCCAGATGTTTTCCTTTACCCTAGCCTAAGAACAAAGACCACCAGTCCTGACCAATTAAACTGTAACATCTCATAGTTTGCCAATTGTTAACCAATCCAAAGACTGTAAAGCTGAGAAACCTGAGCTGTTTGAAAATTCTATAAAAACCCTGCAGACAATGAATTCGGGGCTCTTTCCCTATTCTGAAATGTCGGATAAGGTTAGAGACCTGGCTCGAGCTTGATTAAACAACCCTTATGTATTTGCATTGGTACAGGGCTCCTGGGTGGTCTTTGGGGACCCTGAATTCTGGGCATAACACACTATGAGTCGGAACCGACTCAACAGTACTTAATAGCAAAAACAGCAGCATTCAATAAAGCTATTTATTTAGAAGAATCTTATGAATAATTTGTTGAGGTTGCTATGTAAATAAACACTAGTCTGGTGTCCATTTTATTAAACTTAGGTATGTTTTCCCTTTCCCTCTCCTTAACTTACATGATAATAAACAGTGTACCTTTTAATCTTGTTTTTACCCTGGAAATTCTAAGAACTCAGACTTAAAGTTTTTTCATTGATAAAGTTACTTTTAATTTTATAAAAGTAGGTTCTGTTGTGTATTTGAGTTATTGGGAAAGTAGAGCCATCCCTGGGTGAGCCCTTATTGTTTACTGTGAATTGGAATTGCCTGGAATCATGGCTATTTTATATATTTATTTATTTTAACTTTTTATTTTGAGTGGAGTGAAGGTTTACAGAGCAGACCATCAGTTTTACATCCAACAAATAATTTACTTCCTTTCATTTCAATAATTGCAATTCCCTTAATGTAAGTTTTCCTACTTCCTCCCTGTGATTCTTGTTTCCATTCTACTTTCTTTCCCAACCCTGTTGAATTCTGCCCTTAGCTAAATGCTGCCATTGTGATCCTGAATGGTGGATCAGTCCATGGTGTGCATACTTCCCTTGTGTTCCCCTGAATACCTACCTACTTCTTGGTTGAACACTGAGCCATGAGAATGAGTTTAGTGCCTGACTCAAAGATAATCTGAGGACCATTATCTTGGGTTCCATTGGTCTCTTTCTGACCAGTTGTTGTTGTTGTAATTAGGTACTTTTGAGTCATCCCAACTCATAGCAAACCTATTCACAACAGAATGAGACACTGCCCAGTCCTGTGTCATCCACACAGTTGTTACATTTGACTCCATTGTTTCTATCACTGGGTCACTACATCTCAATAGAGTCTTCCTCTTTTTTGCTGAGTCTTCATTTTGCCAAACATGATGCCCTTCACCAAGGGCTGGTACCTCCTGATAACATGCCCAATGTATGATAATGAAATCTCACCATTATGTTTCTAAGGAGTTTTCTAGCTGTACTTCTTCCAACACAGATTTGTTTGTTCAGGCAATGCCTGGTACTTTTAATATTCTTTTCCAACACCATAATTAAAATGAATCAATACGTCTTCTGTCTTCTTTATTCATTGTCCAGCTTTCACATGCATATTAGGCTATTGAAAATACAATGGCTTCCTTCAGACCCACCTCAGTCCTCAAACTGACATCTTTGCTCTTTAATATGTTAAAGAGGTCTTTTGCAGCACATTTGCCAATGCAATATATCCTTTGATATTTTGATTATTGCTTTTATGTGTGGATCCAAGCAAAATGAAGTATTTGACAACTTCAATCTTTTTCTCCAATTGTATGATGCTGTTTATTGATCCAGTTGTGAGGATTTTTGCTTTCTTTATGTGGAGGTGCAGTCCTTACTTAAGACTGTGGTATCTGCTCTGCATAAGTATTTTAAGTCCCCTTGGCTTCCAGCAAACAAGCTTGTATCAACAGCATAATGCAAGTTGTTAATAAGTCTATCTCCAGTCCTGGTGCCATGTCCTTCTTTATATAATCCAGTTTATCAGATTATTTGTTCAGCATACAGATTGAATGAGTATGGTGAAAGAATACATCCCTGCTTACACCCTTCCTGGTTTTAAATCATTCTGCATACCATTGTTCTATTCTAATGGCTGCCTCTTGGACTATATACAGGTTTTTCATGAGCACAATAAAATGTTCTGAAATAAACATTCTTTGCAATGTTATCCATAGCATGACATGATCCAGACAGTTGAAAACCTTTACATAGTCAATAAAGCACAAGGAAGCATCTTTATGGTATTCTCTGCTTTCAGGCAAGATCCATCTGACATTAGCAATGATACCCCTAGTTTCATGTTCTCTTCTGAATTAACTTTTAACTTCTGTTGCAACCATATTTTATTTATCTTAAGCAAAATTTTATTTGCATGTGATATTATTCCAGGATTTCCACATTTCATGGATTGCTTTTTTTTTGGAATGCGCACAAATATGGATTTCTTCCAATTGCTTGGCCAGGCAGCTGCCTTCTAAATTTCTTGGAATATATGAACAAGTGCCTCCAGTAATGCATCAGTTTTTTGAAACATTTCAATTTGTATTCCATCAATTTTTGGAGTCTTGTTTTTCTCTAGTTTCTGTAGTGAAATTTGGACTTCTTTCATTGCCATCAGTTCTTGATCATAGTCTCGCTTATGAAGTGGTTGAACGATGATCAGGATTTTTGATACCACAACTCTATGTATTCCTTCCATATTTTCTTGATACTTATTACCTCATTCAATATTGTGCCCACAGAATTCTTCTAGACTGCAGCCTGAGGCTTGAATTTTTTCATTATTTCTTTCATTTGAGAAATGTCAAACATGTTTTCTTTTGGTTTTTTAACTCCAGGTCTTTGCACATAATGACCATTAATTTCTAATGCCCTTTGACATTTTTTGCTTGCTTCCTCATTTCTTCCATATATGCTGGGTTCTCTATGCTCAAGAACAAGTTCCAAAGTCTCTTCTGATATCCATTTTTGCCTTTTACTTTTTGAAAGAAACCTTCTGCTTTCTTCTTGTGTGAAGATGTCATTCCACATCTCTTCTGGTCTTTGGTTATTCATGTCTAATGCATCAAATCTGTTTTTGAGATGATCTCTAAATTCAGGTGGAATATATTCAAGGTCCTATTTTCAATCTCAATATCTTAGTTTCATTTTCTTCAGTTTCACTCTAAACTGGCATAAGAGCAATTGATGATCTAAGGCTTGCAATTCTTTGAGCTCTAACTTGATTATTATACAGAAGCTTTGTTAATGTGATAATAAGTTAGGGGGGTTGCAGAGGGGGCACGGCATTCTATAGCCCTATGACTAGGTCTCAGTCTTTTATTGAGCCTATTTCCCTGGACTGTGACGTTCAAAATTGTCCTCAACTTTCTTCCCTACCCTTCCTTAGGTGAAATACTGGAAGGAAACTGGATTTGGAAATTTTTCTTCCCCTAGGTCAGCAAATTTTGGTAAAACTCAAGTCTGTTTCAAAAAGGAACAAAAAACACTTGCCACTGAGCCATTTCCTACTCATGAGAATCTCCCATGTTACAGAGTTAACTCCATTCCACCATGTTTCCAAGGTTGTAACCTTTAAGAAACAGAGCTCCAGGACTTTCTTCCAATCTGAACAGGTTTGATCTGCCAATTTTTGCTTAGCGGTGGAGTGTTTAAGTATGTGTACCACCTAGGGACTTCCCTCAATTTATTAGTCTTGTTAATAATTTCTTATCTTATTTCAAATTGTTATTTTTCCCTTTCCCCTGTCTGAGGAGTAAGACTTTTTTTTCTGACTTTCTTGTATGATAGGGCTGTTGAAGGTAAAATTGGAGAAACTGACTATCTATAGAACCAGGCTTCCTGCAGCCTCACCCCCTTTGCACGCCCCAGCCCCCCACCCACTGCAAGGTTTTAACTCCTGGTTCCATGTCTCTCTTACACTATTAGTCTCCATAGACTCTTACCTATTTTTCCAGTTTCTGGGCAACAGCTTGCATCAGTTCTTTAATGGGTATAAGAAGAGTTGTGGATTTTTAGTTTCAACTGTATTTTCCTTGTTGTGAGGTGAACAATGATGATTTGAATTTTTTTTACATATCAAATCTGTAAAAGAGGGTTTTAAAGTTAAATGATGTACATAAAGTGATGAGTATAATAGCAAAAGTCATATATACACACATGTGCATATATATATACATTTTTCTAGATCTTCATATTTATATTCTCCATGTCCCATCATTTGGGGGAGGGGAAATGGATCTGGATTATTGAATTGAACTAGAATGTTAAGAATGTTGTTGTTGTTTAGTGCCATCAAGTCAGTTCCTATTCATTGTGACCTTGTATAGGATTTCCCAGGAGTTACTGGTGGATTTGAATCCCTGATTTTGTGGTTAGTAGTCCAGTGCTTATCCTACACAGCTATACCAGGACTTATGTGTATTATTTAGTGAAACATAGAACAAATATTTGGGATTCACATCTCCACACATCTCCAGTAGATCTCTAATTACCTTATATGCCCTGAACAACTTTTTCCCTCTCTTTTACTTTCAATTTATACTAAATTATTATAATTATTACTTCTTCAATATCTCTTATATGCTGACACTTTCAGAACTTGACCTTTAAATCACTGAATACACTTTCTGTCAAATATATTCAGTTCATTGACTGGAATTACATTTTACACAGTGGATAAGATTCTAAAGTCATTATGTAAGGAGAATCACATATAATAACATTACTCATAGCAGTACCTTAAATCACCCATGATAGATCATATGCCATATTGTCTTTCAATAATCTAACAACATGTTTCCTCCAAGGTCAGAACAGGAACACCAATGGATATAGTTGACTTTCTTTGAGGTCGTGTGGTCAACGCAAAGTGTCAGCACAGAAAATATATTACTTTTGTTTATTGATTTTGTGGGTAAAAAGTTGAATTCCTTGAAGTTATATATACCTACATATGACCCCACTATTTTGTTTGTTAATCAGCTCCTATGTTTCCATTCTTTTAAGTACATACATTGTCATATTATAATACTTTCATGACCATCATTAAATTTCATTTGAAATTCAATATTGGGGTAACTTTTGTTGTTGTTGTTAAGTGCCGTCGAGTCGGTTCCGGCCCATAGCGACCCTGTACAGGGTTTCCGAGGGTGTAAATCTTTACGGGAGGAGAAAGCCTCATCTTTCTCCCGCGGAGCGTCTGGTAGTTTCGAACCGCTGACCTAATACATATTTCTTTTGCAGGATTTCAATTTATTTTATTTAGAAAAATCTTAATTCTGAGTAAAATGTGTAGTATTTACTCTTTTCCATGTTATTATTTCAATTCAATTTCACTTGCTTTTAGGATTAACAGTTATACTTCACTTAATAATTTTATATTTTTATAATTTATAAAAATAATAAATTTTATTTTATTTGGAATTTGGTATAAATAAGATTGCTTTAGTATGTAAGAGAACTTTGAGACTGTTAGAGGAAAATCATTTGTTAATGTGTATTTTATCCCTGGAGTTGTTGTTGTTAAGTGCTGTTGAGTCAGTTCCAACACATAGCGACCCTGTATAGGGTTTTTGAGGAGCCATTGGTGAGCTTGAACAGCCAACCTTGCGGTTCAAAGGACTTTGCAGTCTGGTGCATTATCCCACAGTGCCACACCAGGGACAAAATCAGATTGTAGGGAAGAAGGGTTTAGTAAAACAGGGCAATAAGTGCTGTGTACTTCTCTTTCAACAAATCTGGCTGAAAATAGCAGAAAGGAATAATGTGACAGCCAAAATCCAGAACAAGTGTATGTTTGTTTTTACTTGTTATTCTTTGAGATAAGAGGTACTGGAGCCCGAAGTCAAAGGCCAAGGATACAGACTTACATGTTGTTGTTATTACTCTTAAGTCCAGTTAAGTCAGTTCTTACTCATAGCAGCTCTGTGTACAAGAGAACAAAACACTGCCTGCTCCTGAACTATCCTCACAATTTTTGTTATGTTTGATGTAATTCTTGCAACATACATTGAGACGGTAAAGTTGAAGCTATGAGGTAGATCAGCTGGCAAATCAAGGTCCTCAAAGCAATTGGAGGAGACAGAATAACATTTTTTTAAGTAAAGGAAGACTTCTTTAAACTTATATTTGGAAATCAATTTGTAATTAGTAATATGTTGTTGTTAAGTAACATGGAGTCAGTTCTGACTTATTGAGACCCTGTTTCCAAGACTTTTTGAATATTTATGGGAATAGAAGTCCTCGTCTTTCTGCTGTGAAGTGACCGGCGAGCTCGGACAGCTGTCCTTGCGTTTCGCAGTCCCATGTCTATCATACAGAGCCACCATCCTGCCAATTAGAAATATAGTACCTGAATTATTCACATGAACATTGCCTATTGGAATTACTATCATTGTTTCATTGATCCACTCCTATCTTTCTTCATTCTTCCTCTTCTATTTTAGGAAATGATCTGTACACAAGATGAAACATATTACCATCCTTTTTTTGGTAGAAAATTTTATTTAATGTAAATTACAATGCAATACATGTATCAGATATTAATGGGTAGACGTCATACTGATACATATATTTACTGGAGAATTCCGTCATGCAAGACAAATGGAAGATTTCTTGGATAGCATATAGACTCTGATGTATGTATTAAGCTTCTCATGTAGTCCACCATGGATATATGTATTTTTTAGCTTGTCCTTTCCCAGTTTGAAACCATAAAGCATTCCACCAGAGAAAGATGAGGTTTTCTGCTCTTGTAAAGACTTAAAGCCTTGGAAATCCTATGCGGGTTTCCCAAGACCAACTTTCATATGTGGAATCTTGAAAGTAAACATACAATTCTTCTTAGATTTCAGTTGATCTGATCTCGCTTCTCCATTAATTGATGCAGTCTCTTCTTGCATAAATTTCAAATTCTAGAATCCCTAATTCACACAAAGTTATTGTCAACCTAATTTACTCTGTACCATGGGCCCATAGAGTTCCTAGAAACTTTGTATGTTGCTTTGAAAGAGGTTTGTTTTTAGTTTTTTAAAAGTAATTCCAACTTATTTGAACTTTTATTTCAATATGTTTCACCTTTGCTTCCCGTTCATCACCATTTTCATTCAGTCTCATCTTGTGATATTTTTCCTCCAGCCATTCCCCAAATCTCATTCCCTTTGGTGATGCTGATAATGTTGTTGTTGTTTTTAGTTGCCATCTATTCATTTTTGACTCATGGTAATCATATGTACAATAGAATAAAATGCTACCCATTGCTGTGCCATCTGTTGCTTACAATGCAATGCTATTATTTTTATTTTTAAATGTTTGCATACTACAGTTGTTGTTGGGAAGTGCCATTGACTCTGTTCTGGCTCTCAGTGCCCTTGTATAGGATTTCCATGGAGTGACTGGTGAGCTTACAACAACGGCCTTACAGTTCAAGCCAACATTGCAGTCTAGCGCATTAACCCCCAGTGCCACACCAGGACTCCAGACTGTAGAATTATATTAAACACACTAATAATAATTAGGTCACAACTATCTCATGAATTCTTATTGTGTTGTCATTGTTGTTGTTGTCAAATGCTGTCAAGTCAGTTCCAACTCATAGCTACCTATAAGGAATTTCTGGTTAGCAGTCCAGTGCTTATTGTACAATGTCACAATATACTCCTTATTATACTCAGTAAATTTTATCTATTGACAGATATAAGTATATAAGATATAATTATACATATATACGTATATAAGATATAATTATCCGATGTTGTTATTGTTAGGTACCTTCAAGTCTATTATGACTTATAGCAACCCTAGTTATGAGAAGAGAATGGAAGACTGCCTGGTCCTCTACCCTCCTCACAATGATTACTATATTTGAGCCCTTTGTTGGAGTCATTTTGGCGGTCTATTGACTTGAAGGTCTTCCTCTTTATTGCTGACTTTCTACCAAGTATGAGGTCCTTTTCCAGGGACTGGCCCCTCCTGACAATATGTACAAAGCATATGAGACGAAATCTCACCATCCTCTGTTCTAAGGAGCATTCTGGTTGTTAGTTCTTTCAAGACAGATTTGTTAATTTTTCTGAAATTCCATGTGTATTTAATATTCTTTGCAAACACTAATATTCAAAGGTCCCAATTCTTCTTCAGTATTTCTTACTCATTGTTCAGCTTTCCCATGCTTATAATGCAGTTGAAAAGACTGAATTGAGTCAGTCACAGCTCAATCTTCAAAGTGACATCTTTGCATTTTAACAGTTTAAAGAGGTCTTTTGACATTCTATTTTATTTTTGACAACTTCCAATTTTCCAAGATTCACATTTCGTACACCCCTCATTCTGATTAGTAATGGATATTTGTTGCTATTTCTTTTCATTTTTGAGTCATGCCAGATCAGCAAAATCAAGATCCTGAAGGATTTGCTGCCTGCAGGTCATTAAGGTCAACTCTGCATGAGAAGGCAACTCCTCTGCAGTTTTATTTAGAGTGCCTTTCAACCACAGGGGCTCGTCTTCCAGTTCGGTATCAATGTTCTGAAGTTATTAATACGCTTCTCAATGATCCGTATTTTCTGAAGTGGATAATCAGGTCCCCTCTCCTTGTTTGTCATACTCGAGCAGCTCCTCCTGATATCTGAAATATTTGTGACATAAGCCTTAGCATTACAGCATCACACAGGCCACCAAAGCAACTGAACTTACACAGAGTGCTGGACAGAAGTAAATAATGGCTGTGAAATATCATTTATTGTTGTAACACTATTTCTTGATAAATTGTTTAGCTAGTTTTCAGAATATAGGCTTACTCAGAATATAGATAGAAGAACCAGAAATGAGGAGAAAACAAAACAACAAAAAATATATTGAAACTTATCTATGCATATATATAGATATGCCTGTATATGTTATTGCTTATATGTTATTGTTGTTAACTGCCGTCAAGTCAGTTCTGACTCATACAGCCTGTATGGGGTTTATAAGAAGCAGCTGGTTGGTTTAATCTGGTGACCTTGTGGATAGCAGTCCAGTGCTTATTCTACAGTGCCACACCAGGTTGTGCCCGCTACTATAGTGACATCTGGATAATAAGTTGTTGTTGTTCAGTGTTGTCAACTTGGTTTCGACCCATAGCAACCCTGTATAGGAATTTTGAGGAGTAGTTTGTGAGCTTCAACCACTGACCTTGCAGTTCAAAGTGATCTTTCAGTCCAGCACATTAACCCACAGTGCCACACCAGAACTCCATACATAGAACTAGCTAATAATTAGAATCTTTTATTTAATAGCAGGAGCCATTTTTTTCTAATTTTTTTTTGTGAATTATGTGTTAGTTTACATGGGAGAACATTAGTTTTACATTTATCCTATCGTATATCATTTCATTGCCATGGTTACAATCCCCTCCATGCATCATCAACTAACCAAAGGGTATTCCCTACAAGCCTTGCCCCTCTGTCATCAGCACATAGCCCCTCTCCCTCTCTGGGTCTAAAGTCCCCAGCTGCTCCATCTCTCCAAGTCGTTGTCTCTGCCTTCATCTCTGGAGTCAACAGCATCTCAGAGTAGGGTCCCACCCTCAACTTTTCTCCCTAGATGGTTCCAGGGACTGCCGCCAGGAGCCATTCTTTTACCCATGTGTATTTGCCTTCAACACACACACATTTATCTATAGAACCATTTGCCTTTTGATCTGTGCTTTCCTCTGCAACCTATTTCATTCACTATCTTTTACATAATTTATGCCTTGCTACTTACTGTCTTTATACTTAATTCAGGAATTGGATCAGGCAGTTTTTTGTTCTGCTGTGCATAATAAGGTCACTATGAGTCAGTACTGACTCGATGGCACCTAACAACAACAAACACGATTTACCATATGTTTTAGTAACAAATTTCATTGAGATTCTTTTTGAATGTCATTATGTCAGTAAATCATTTTATTGACATTCTGTTTTTTTCTGATGTGTAATTTTCATTATTAGCTTTTCATGTTTTATATTTTAAGTGTCTGAATTTCACTTTTTAACAATACAACTGCATACAAAATCAATGATTATTCTTCTTCAAATACTGAATTTATTTATCAAACAATGACCAACAATGTTCAAAACAATTTTATCTATTCAGATATGCATTCGCTATCTCATGTTATTACTTCATAGATTTAGAGTAAGTGAAAGGATAAACACAAGTTTGTATATTGCTTTTGCTTTCATTAGGAAAGAAACTATTTCTTTTTTGATTTCTAGTTGCAAAAATTGCATGGAGGCTATGTCTGACCTCCTCCAGCTTCCCAGAAGGAGAGAAAAATATCACCATCATCAGCCCTATGAGATGAAGGGCACACATTCCTCTTCCTTCCAACCTTGATTATCTGATTCTGACAGCTAACCATTTTGCCCATGGAATGTTGGGTTTGATCATCCATCGTAATGGCCACACGGAACTTAGACAATACTCACAATTATGGGGTTTATTAAGGAAGTTACTGAGTATAACATATGAATCAGTATCAGAAATAGCAGAGAATATAGCAGTAGGAATGCATCTTCTTAGCCACACCACAGGCACAAATCTCTCATTCCCAGCTTCTCAACAGCATGACCCCATGGGCAAGCAATCCACCACTCTGCCTCTCCATGCTGCCACCTCTTTGCTCAGGGATCTCAGATGTGCTCCACTAGTAACTCTTCTTGATCATTGTGAAATGTTCTGTTCCAGCTTCTGAAATAGCTCATTTTAAACCCAATTAAACAAACCAATCCCCAAGTTACAGTCAAATACACCCTATTTGCATAGTTCCACCCAATTGCTTCATAGTACTTACGAAGACTATGGATAGAAGAACAAGATCAAGTAAATTCACTTTAGGTTACTCCAGTGGTAGTGGTGGTGGTTATGTGCAGGTGAGTCAGTTCCAACTTAGAGTGATCCTGTAAATCTTTACAGGAGCAGAAAGCCTTATCTTTCTCCCATGGAACAACTGGTAGTTTCCAACTGCTGACTTAAGGTTAGTAGCCGAACTCGTAACCACTATGCTACCAGAGCTCCTTATCTCCTGTATTAGAGCAGAAATATGGTCATCATATCTATTTACAATTATATTATTTATTAGAAACAGGAAATATGATCCTTATATGTACATATATGTAGATATAGATAGATATAGATGTAGATATAGATCTAGAGATAGATAGATAGTTGTTGCTGTTGTTAAGTACCGTGGATTCGGTTCCCTCTCATAGTGACCCTGTACAGGGTTTCTGAGGCTGTAAATCTTTACGGGAGCAGAACGTCTCATCTTTCTCCCATGGAACAGGTGGTCATTTTGAACTGTTGACCTTGAGGTTGGCAGCCCAACTCGAAACCACTGCGCTACCAGAGCTACATATATATGCATATGTGTGTGTGTGAGTGCATGGATCATATTTCTTGTTTCTAATAAATAATACAATTGTAAGTACATATATATATTTATGGAGTCCTGGTGTTGCGCTGTGGGCTAATTCGTCAGACTGCAAAGTTATTTGAACTGCAAGGTTGGTGGTTCAAGCTCACTAGCTGCTCCTTGGAAACCTTATACAGGGTCGCTGTGGGTCAGAATCAACTCGACAGCACTTCACAGCAACCACAACATATGTATTTATACTTATTTTAGTTAATTCTTTGGATACTCTTTATATAATTAATCTGAAGCCATGTGCTGGCCACTCTGTTAAGATGGGATAGATTCTGTCTACCTAAATATGGTTTGTTTGTATCTGAGGATTTGTGATGCTGCACCTGCTCCAAGAGTGTATGGATAAGTTTATTAATCACATAATGTAGCTACCTGTGCAGAGTAAGACAGGTTCCCAGGTGTGTACAAAGTGACTCGAAAGAGCAGGAAAAGAAGCTTGTTGAGTTTTTAGTGTGATTGAGTGTGGAGTACTGGGGTGGGGAGTCCCACAGGCAGAAAAAGATCAAAGTTGAAATCAGACTCTTTATTAAAATTCATTCCCGATGGTTCACTGATGGCTGAAATGTGCCCTGTTTCATCTCATTGGATTTGAATTTGTTCAAGTATGCCATTATAGCATTTCATGAGACCTGTAGCCTAAGACCAGTCAAGAAGGTAGAAATACCATCAAATTCCTTTTTTCAAAAGCTCAGCATTGCATTTTCTGAGATGTGAAATGAGTACCTTGATCACACTCAGTAATGTCTGTAACTCTGAAAGGGAAAGGAGTATCTTATTGAGGTGTTATTTTGTTATTTTCGCATGTGTAGAGAGACATGTAGAACTGACTCATATCAAAGAGACTTGTATCAAGAGATTCTTAAAGATTTTTTACACAAAAGAGAAAACCTTGGCTAAGGAATTGTTGTTATTGTCAGTGACTTAAACAGATAGTCCAAATATTGGCAATGGTCTGAAGTCTGATTTTTGGCCAGGCAGCACAAAGAAGATTGCCAGAATTTAGCCAATTTTCCAGGAGTTTAATTCTTGTACCATGGTGTTTCATTAGTGAATGAAATGCAGCCGTTTTCTGGTGAGCTCCATTATACATACTAGAGTCCATTTGTGTGTAAAGTTTAAGAACTTCTATTTTTGCTTATTCATTTGATCCTAAGAAGCTTCTCAAGTACCTAAGGTCCAGAAAAGGGCTAACCTCCTCACAACCATGGAAACTGGCAAGAGACAGATGACAAAGAATGCCCAACTTTGACTCTGCCCTGTAGGTACCCTTTTCTGTTTAGCAAGAATACCTGAGTGGTGTATTGAATTTGCAGAGCACTGTTTTCATGACCCCAGGTAAAACTGAGAGCTCAGTATGGAGGGTCTTGAACTCGAAGCCTATGTCATTCCCTTTCCAGGAAAGTCCAGTATGCACTCAACACAAGTGTCAGAAATGGAGTTGCCTTTGATTGCCAAATAATTCCTAGTGACTTAACTGAGGTCTGGGGCCTTGTACTATGCATGTTGCTATGGGACATCCTTTTGTGAGCTTCCTTGTGAATATTTGCATGTCTTAAATGAGAGTGTCAAATAAATCTCCTTTTGGAAGGATGTCATCAGTGTGGTGTCATACCAGTGTTCCTAGAGAAACTTGGATGGAATTAAGATCTTACATATAAGGACTGTGTGAAATAGTCAGACATTTGAAATACTGAAGTTGTAGAGGCACAAAGCCAATATGAGCCTTTATATTTTATCAATTATGTTTAGTAAACTTTGAATTTACAATCAGGTCAAATTTCTGTTGACATTTTTTTGTTTGTTTGTTTCCAGCTCCTATATCTAGCATGATATCTTTCTCCAGGGGCTCCAAAGTATGAAAAATGAAGTCTTGCCATTCTGGCTTCTAAGGAGCATTCTGGCTGTACTTCTTCCAACACAGATTTGTTTGTTCTTTCAGCAGTCCATGATACTTTTAATATCCTTATCCAATACCATAACTCAAATAATCAATTCTTCTAGGGTCTCTTAACCCTGCTTATATATTTATGTTTCTTTCTCCGGAGAGTATGAAACTAGTAATATGGCAGGAGCTTCTACCATGGCAATGATTTCTCTATAGGGTTAGGAACACTGGGTTTAAATTGGGGTTGAATTAGCCCCTTAGATGTGGCAAAAGCATGGCATGTGTGTTTTCTCTTATAACAGAGGGGGCAAGGAATTGTGCTGCAACACGGACCTAGGCAGAACAATAGCAAAGATATTTAATAGAGTAGATCAAGAAGACAAAATAAAGTATTATAAGAAAATGTGCAAAGACTTGAAGTTAGAAAACCAAAAGGTAAGAACACATTCAGCAGTTCTCAAATTGAAAGAACTACAAAAAGATGATGTAAGCCTTGAGATGCACACTTGAAGGATTCTGTGGCAATCATCATCAGAAGAAAGAAGGAAAATACAGTCATTGTACCAAAAATAATTGGTTGATGTTCAAACATTTCCATAGTAGTGAAGCAACATGTCCAAGCTGCACTGAAAGCATTGGTGAAAAACAAGGTTCCAGGAACTGATGGAACACCATTTGAAATATCTCAGCAAAATGATGCAACCATGAAGGTGCTCTCTCATTTATGCCAAGAAATTTGGAAAACACATATCTGACCTGGAGAGATCATGCCCATTCCAAAGAAAGGTGACCCAGCCAACTTCAGAAATTATCAATCAATATCACTAATATTACATTGAGAAAATAGTTATTGAAGATAACACATTATGGATAAAATTTTGAAGAATACTTAATTGTTATCATGAGGAACTTCTACCTAGACCAAAAGACAGTCCTCAGAACAGAATAAGGAGATGCTTAATGGCGTAAAGCCAGGAAAGTGTGTGCCAGGGTTAGTCAATCTGTATCCTGAGCAAATGATCCAAGAAATTGGACTATATGAAGAAGACTGTGGAACCAGGATTGTCCAGGAAGGCTCTTTAGCAATGTATGATATGCAGATGACCAAGCAACCTTGCTTGCTGAAAGTGAAGAAGACATAAAGCAATTATTGATGAAAATGAAAGACTACAGTCTTCAGTATGTTAAGAAAACAAAAATCTTTACAACTGAACCAATTTAAAAAAAAACACACACACAGCAGGATAAATGGAGAAAAGTTTGAGTTGCTAAAATTTTCATTTTCCTTAAATTCACAATCAATGTTCATGGAAGTAGCAGTGAAAAAGTCAAATGGTATATTGCACAGGGCAGATCAAACTTGCTTAAAGTAAAAAATGTCGCTTTGAGTGCTAAAATGTGCCTGAGCCAATCCATAGTATTTTCTGTCACCTGTATCCATTAAAAAACTGGAAGACTGGAAAAGATCTGGTATATTTAAATTATGGTTTTGTAGAAGAATACTGAATGTAGCATGGACTGCCAGAAATATGAACAAATTTGTATTGGAAGAAGTGCAACCAGAATGCTTCTTAGAAGCAAGGATGGGGAGAATTTGTCTTAGGTACTTTGGATGTGCTATCAGGAGGGACCATTCCCTAAAGAACATTATGCTTGGTACAGTAGAGGGTCAGGGACAATGAGATGGATTGACACATTGACTTCAACAATGGGCTCAAACATAATACTTGTGAGGATGGAAGTACCTTCAGTATTTCATTCTGCTGTATATAGGGATGCTATGAATCATAATTGACTCAGTGAAACTAACAAGAACAGTGAGTTATCTCCTTTAATAAATGTGGATCCAAGAACACCACATAGTAACTGCTTTTCTTTACCAGCAACAACTCAAGGGTACATAAGTTATATAAAATTTCAGCATTTTCTCAAAGCATTCTGTAAAATATGGTTCTATATGAAGTTGGGAAGGGCAGTGGCCCCATACAATAAGCACTGGACTATGAATCGCAAGGTCTTCAGTTCTAGCTCACCAGTTGTTCCACAGGAGAAAGATGAGGGTTTCTGGTCCCTTAACAATTTAAAGCCTGGGAAAGCCTGTACAAGTGACCGTGAGTTGGAACCAACTCTATGGTACTTAGGAGCTCTGGTAGCGTAGTGGTTACGAATCGGGCTGCGAACCTTAAGGTCAGCGGTTCGAAACTATCAGCCGCTCCGCGGGAGAAAGATGAGGCTTTCTACTCCCGTAAGGATATACACCCTCGGAAACCCTGTACAGGGTCGCTATGGGTCGGAACCGACTCGACGGCACTTAACAACAACAACAACTATGGTACTTAGCAGAGGGTTTCAACTCCATATTTTTGTTCTTAAATGCCAATAAACAAATCTTCTGTCACAGGTCAATGAAGTCTATGCTAATGGCTCAATAGCATAGTGGTTACGAATCAGGCTGCCAGCCGCAAAGTCAGCAGTTTGAAACTACCAGCTGTTCCACAGAAGAAAGATGGGGCTTTCTGCTCTCGTAAAGATTTACAGCCTCAGAAACCCTATGTAGGGTCACTATGAGTTGGCACCGACTCCACGACACATAACAACAACAACAACAACAACGGCTCAGTGTGATCCTGTAGGATAAACACTGGACTGTGAATCACAAGATCAATGATTCAAACCCATCAGCTCTTCCTCAGAAATCCTACACAGGGACGCTATGAATTGGGACTGACCCGATGAAAGGCTTGGTAGAACTCAGAGGCAAATGAGAAAGAAAGCAGCATAGATTAAAGTGTCAGCTTGTTACCAGATAATAACATAATTTAAAGAACAAAATGACCAGTAGGCATCAGAGCCAGTTACCAAATCAAAACAACAAAAGAAAAATCCTTGGTGATCGTGGTCATCACCCAAACACTCTGAATCAACTCTTGTGATCATACTACATACCGCCATCCCACCACCATTTGGATTTTAAACCTAATGATACCACACATATACATCAAGAAAGTATATAAAATACATTACTCACATAGTTAAATTTTCTGAGGTGAGCAGCCTGGCCTCCTATGGAGGTCCAAAGGCATAAGAGAATAGGCAGGAGACTGGTTTGGGGTTTTACTGTGATTTTGGGGAGTGGTTGTGGGATAAGGATTCCTAAATTCAAGTTGTCTATTGTGTGGCTTAAGCTTCCCATTGGGGTCCAAGATGGAGTCCTGTCATGGTGCTGTAGGATCAGCACTAGATTGCTAACCAGAAGTTTGGTGGTGCAAACCTACCAGCTGCTCCTTGGAAACTCTAAACAGGATCACTTTGAGTCAGAACTGACTCAATAGCACTAAACAACAACAATGCAACAGACAGGACCTGTAAGACTTTCTTATCAGCCTGCCCAGATATGGGCCAAGAAGGGAAGGCAGAGTAATACATCTTGAAATCTTCCAGCAAGCAAGTATCAAAAGCAGTCAGCTCTTTAATATAAGCCTTAATTTATGAAGTTGCTATTTATATACTCATGTATGTATCGTACAGTCCTTATGTGGTGCTGTGGGTTAATGCACTGAACTGCAAAGTCGATTTGAACCACAAGGTCTGTGGATCAAGCTATCAGTTGCTCCTCAGAAACCCTATAAAAGGGTCACTATGGGTTGGAACCCACTCGATGGCATTTACAACAACAATAGCATATGTATTTACATGTACAAACACATGGATTCAAAAATTTAAAAAAAAATATTGCTACCAAATTGTAGAAACTTTTACTGAACAAAAATATCAAAATGTGAAGCTATTTATTGTTTTGTGGCATATCTCCATCTAGATCTGTGAATTCTGAAGGCAGTGATTCCATTTCATGAACATTTCCCTGAAGAATTCTATACACTTCAATTTACAACATATCAAAACAATAGTTTTGACTCAATTTGATCTTCAAGGGACTCAAATCATGTTCCTTTTAAATATCCTTTGAGTTTGAGGAATAAGAGAAAGTCTGAAAAATATGGTACAAGAACAT
>NW_006408519.1:15180939-15199605 GCF_000296735.1 Chrysochloris asiatica | reverse complement strand
ATTGTTACTACAGAGGAATCCAACTGATTTTTATATGTTGATCTTATATCCTGCCACTTTTCTGAATCTTCTAATGAGGTCTAGTAGCTTTTTCACTTAGCCTTGTGATTTTCCATGTATAGGATCATATTGTCGTCAAATAGAGAGCATTTTACTTCCTCTTTGTCAATTTGGATGCCTTTAATTTCCCTGTCTTACCATATAACTATTGCTAAGACTTCCAACACAATATTGAATAGGAATGGTGACAAAGGGCATCCTTGTCTGGTTCCTGTTTGCAGAGGGAAGGCTTTCAGTTTCTCTCCATTGAGAGTAATGTAGGCTGTTGGTTTTGTATATGCTCTTAATTATGTTGAGGAATTTCTGTTCAGTTCCTACTTTGTTGAGTGTTTTTATCAGGAATGGATTTTGGATTTTGTACAATGCCTTTTCTGTATCAATCGATATGATCATGTGGTTCTTTTCTTTTTTCTTATTTATATGGTGGACTATGTTGATCGATTTTCTAATGTTGAACCATCCTTGCATCCCTGATATAAATCCCACTTGGTCATGATGTATTATTTCTTTGATGTGTTGCTGGATTCTGTTGGCTAGGATTTTGTTAAGAATTTTTGCATCTATTTCATGAGGGATATTGGTCTATAAGTTTCATTCTTAATGACGTCTTTCCCTGGTTTGGGTATGACTGTTATGTTTGCTTCATAAAATGTATTAGGAAGTTTTCCATCCTCCTCTACATTCTGGAATAATTTGAGTAGAATTGGTGAAAACTCTTACCTGAATTTTTGGTAGAATTCACCAGTGAAACCATATGGGCCTGGACTTTCAGTGTAATTATCAATAGGTATGGATTACTTACTGCCATTAAGTTTGGCTATTGTGGTTTTGCTGCCTTCTTTGTTCTGTGTGTCTTCCTTTGCTGAGTTCATGCTTTTTGTGTTGTTTGTTGTGAATTTCCTCATAGTTTTAATGTTTCCATGTTCTTGGATATTCATTTTCTTGGTATGCTGTGAAGTGTTAATCCAGGTCTACCTCTAGGTCATTTGTCTCAGACGTTTTATCTTGTTTCTGGACATGTGCTGTAATGGTAATATGCTTTTGCTTCTCGGACATGTTTAGAGTTTATCTGTGGCCTTAATACTAAAATGAATGTGTGTTTTGGTATTTTTCATGCTTTCTGATTGCCTCCAGGTAGATGTGATCAGGATGTGGGCTTCCCTTTTCATTCTTCTTATTGCTTAACTCAGAGTGACTTTCACAGGTGTTTTCTGTCACCCTTGTATATGGAAGTTTGTATTGGTCCTTGCCTGGATTTTGATGTTTTATAGAGTATGATTGTAGCTTGACTATATGGCAGCCCTTGTAGTCTCTTCTTGAGTAATATAGTGAGAGAATGAGTCTCCCAAAGGTAAAAAAAAGGGGGCATAAAACAGCAAAACAGCAACAGCAAAAAAAAAAAAAAAACACACTGAAACAAAAACAACAACAAAACTAGATTGGATACTGTAGTCTATAACTCAGAAAGGGGGGTGGGGAATCTGTAGCCTATTATGAGTATGACTTTAATGCCCTCTTTCAGCTTCTTGCCTTCAAGACTGTCTGATAAATTTCCAGATGCCACTGTTGGTTGTTATGCTATACTTGAGGAGTTAATTTACTTTTCAGCTAGTTTTGTTTTAAACTCTTTTTCCTCTCCACACCCCATGTTCTGGCCTTTTCCCTATTAAAAAACAGTTCAGGGCCAGCTCTTGGGATGAGAGTATCTGTGCATATGCATGACAGAAGAACCCACCAGTGGTGGGGGTGAGGGGTGCCTACTTGCTCAGGTACCCCCTCTAGTTACCATAATGGAGGTGAGCAAACAGTGGGTGGCCAATGAACAGATACCAAAAACAAAAAAGGAATAGAAAATCAGGACAAAGTAAACTGACAAAGTGTATTGTCCATCTTTGCTCTGAGGTTCCCATGGCATTATTCTATGGTGGGTCTATTCCCCTGCTTGTTCTTGCTGTTTGGTCTCGCCCAACTTGTTGGCTCTGGGCCACCAAGCCCAGCAGATTCAAAAGCATGTGATTTCTTACTTCTGCTACAAGTCCCACTAGCTAGAAGCCTTCAAACTTTTTAAATATTCCTTCCTATGTTTTTCAGAGTTTTGGAACTCTCCGTGAATCCACTTCGCCTGGTTTTCTGTGGTATTGCTAATGAAATCTTCACTGTGCCTCTACCCTATCTGCCATCAAGCCCTACCTTGATGGTCTTGATGGTCTTCTTTACTTTTGTCACCTCTATTATGAAAGTGTTATTTCAAGGGCACTTTGAATATTTCAGTTCACTGTAAATGTTAGGAAATTAACTTTCTTTTCTCTTCTTCTGTTGGTATTAAAAAGGTATGGAAATACATCCTTGGATGAACATGAATATTCATATGCAATGAAAAAGCATTATATGGAATTACACTGTAAAATTATTGATCCACCTTAAGAATTGCATAGGAAAGACTACAACAAAAAGTAGCAAAAGTAAAACAGGAATGAAAACATAGTTTCCAATATGTGTGCCTTACTTTTACTTCTGGGAAAGTTTTATGTAGAAGTCATTACATACAGTGTTTTTTAGTGTTTAATTATTCTGCCCTGCAGAATCAAATTTGTAATATTTCATACCAAGACAGATTAATGCTAGAAGATAAATGATTCACAAAAATACACCATATACAGGCTCAGTCTTTAGTAAACATTGAAGACTCATCAGTGACACTCTCCCACAGAAATTTCTGGATGGTATAATGGTCTCTAATTGTTTAACACTGAACCCACCCTGATTATGATGAAAATGCTGATTTTACCGCCTGTTTTGTTGGCTCATATGATTTAATTTACTTCCTTTTTTAATAACAAAGCATTTAACGTATTTATTTAGAAACGTACTTATTTAAAACTCAATAAATTGCATTTCAAATAGGCTAAAAGGATAGATGATGACATTTATTTTGTTGGTGCTATGCAAACATATGGTGCAGATCACACACAAAACTAATGGTGTTCCATTCTCTGAGTTAATGCAGGTTTAATTAGTGTTTTCTTACGGTTTATACAAACTCTTAATATTTCAACATAGCTACTTTCTTCAAAAATGGGAAACTAAAAACAAAAAAAAAAAAACGTGTAAATTAAATATTTTTAAAAGTCAGTGATTCTGTTATCTATTAAAATATAAAACCAAGTACAGAGCTTTTATTTATCATGTTGCTTTAAATAGTGGGTTTTTTTTTTAATATTATAATATTTATTTACTGTTACAAGGATTAAAAAATTAAATTAAAAGCTTTTATTCAATGGCAGATCATATAAATGAGTATCTGGACATAAAAAATAAGAAATCATACATGTTTTGCAAACTAAAAGGAATCCTAGTGTGGCATGGCAAGATAGGCACCAGGATAGTAACTACAAGGGCAGAAGTTCAAACTGCTGGGGTTTAGGCCCAGAAGGGAAATGACTTCTGTATACATAGGTACCAAGAGACTACAAACAGTGACTGGGAGATAGACTAAGAGACATTAGTTTATTACAGAAAATAAAATAAAAAAGATTGCTTGCCTACAGGGGAACTTACTGACAAAGGATGTGGACCATAATCTCCAGTGACAGCTGGCTGGACAATTAGGATTTTCTGTGTGAGGGGCATGGGCTAGGGTCTTTTATATCATGAGGTATACAAGCTTCATATGTCTCAGGGTAGTTAAGGATGGTATATGGAACAAGGAAAAGGTAGGGAAATCACAAGGAGCAGGACTGCCTGCCCCTTCCTAGAGAACAAAGAGTTTTGGTATGCAAGGAGCTCTAGTAGTGTAGTGGTTACTAATCGAGCTGCCTACCTCAGGGTCAACAGTTCAAAACTCCCAACTGTTCCACTGGAGAAAGATGAGGCTTTCTGCTCCCATAAAGATTTACAGCCATGGAAACCCTGTACAGGGTTGCTATGAGTCGGAACTGACTCCACAGCACATAACAATAACAACAGTGGGAGCAGAGGGAAGGGACAGGATATATGGTTTGAGTTGACATTAGTGTGACCATTTTGGAACATATGGTTTATGTCCCTACACAAACTCACCAGCTACTCTTTGGGAGAAAGATGACGCTTTCTGATCCTGCAAATATTTAAGCACTATAATATGTGTTGAAATTGACTCAATGGCAGACAGTGAGTTGATCAACTAAAGATCCATGCTTTTTTGAAGACATTTGAATACTTAAAGTCTTAAAACACAGTATGGTTCAAACTAAACCCATCTGTGGAATAAATTTGACCTTCAGTAAGTATGTTTTCCAAGCTTGGTTTAGAAGTATTTAAAGACATTATAACTGCAAAAGGGTTATTGCTGCCTATTGCTGACACAGCCAATATTCAGAGACAGGGCTTAGAACAAAGAACGAAGCATTTATTGAGTATGTATACATAGGAGGTAGACAGAGGAGTGAGAATCTCCTAGGTCTGGGAACTTTAAGGGGCAAGAAAATCAAGAAGCGACTGAAGTTGTCAAAGACTTCATTTTACTTGAATCCACCATCAACACTCATGAAAGGAGCAGTCAAGAAATCAAACAACATATTGCATTAGGCAAATCTGCTGCACAAGACTGCTTTAAAGTGTTGAAGATTAAAGATGTCAGTTTGAGGACTAAGGTGTGCATGACCCAAGCCCTGATATTTTTCAGTAGCTTCATATGCTGTGAAGTTGGGCAATGAATAAAGAAGACCGTAGAATAATTGATTCATTTGTTATTGGGTGGGAGAAAAATGTTGAAGGTACCATAGATTGCCAAAAGAATAAACAAATCTATGTTAGAAAAAGTAAGCCAGAATGATCCTTACAAGTCAAAATGGCCAGAATTCATCTCTCATACTTCAGACATATTATCAGGAAGGACCATTCCCTGGAGAAGGACATCATGATTGGACAGTCAATGAAAAAGAGGAGTACCTCCATTGAGATGGGTTGGCATAGTGGCAGCAGCAACAGGCTCAAGCATAACAATAATTGTGTGGTTGGTGCATGGCCAGGCACTGTTTCGTTCTTTTATGTACAAGGTCACTATGAGTAGGAAACGACTGGATGGCACTCAACAACAACAATAACTAATTTACTTAAAACCGATGAATCACAATGACCAGATTATAGAGGGTCTTCTATATTATATTTAAATCAATAATATACTGATAGAATTCCTACTCCCCTTCAGACACACATTGTGTAGTTTGAGAGTACCTGATGTCCAATTAAACAGAAATACTTAGCTGCTTTCTTGTAGCATATGTTCTAATTGAGTCAGACAAACCAGGCTCAGTATTTACCTGGTATATACTGACACCGTAATTCCATTGTTAGTATTTTGAACTCTTCAAATTGTTGACAAATAGTCACTGCTCAAGTCTTCTGAGTAAAACAATTCTCTGGTCTCTCGATCCCTCCCCCAAACCTTTATCCTAGCAACTAAAATACTTAGATTAATATGAAGTCTACCTGGTTTCTGCCTAAAATTGATTAAATATTTTTAAAGTTACCCTAAAAATGTACTTAAATAGGTACAAACACACAAACACACAATTAAAGCCACAAAGTTGGCTAACAGATGAGACACATACAGAGGGCAACGAGAGAGAAGAAGTCCTGGTGTGGCCCTGAAGGGTAATGCACTGAACTACAAGGTCAACTTGAAACTCAAGGTCAGTGGTTTAAAGCCACCAGCTGCTCCTCAAAAACCCTACATGCAGGGTTGTATGGAAGAGAACTGACTCAACGGCATTTATGAACAACAACATTAGCAAAGATTGAAGTATGCTACAAAGTGAAGAGTGAGTAGGAGTTTGGAATGTATCCTATAGGTTATAGAAATGAATACAGTGGTTTGAACATGTATAACAAGGTCTGGTGGACATTTCAGTTATGTCTTTGGAAGCAGTAGAAGGATGATTGTGTAAGAGGCACAGATGAGAGATAAAGAAGAAACTTAGGCAGTGGGAAGATAGAAAAACTAAATTGTTTGTAGGAGGTATCAGTGATGACTAAGATAAATGATCAGTATTCTAGAGTAATTAATTCAGAGTCTCAAAAGGAAGAGTGATGGAAGTAGGCACATGAGTACAATGGAGCAAGTGACATCCCAGAGTCAGTGAAACCTGCTGCCAAAGACTATCCTGGTGTCTGGACTTGAGCAACAAATGCAGAGACCAATTGTCAGTTTTGCAGTTTCAGAAATTCAATGTTGTCAGTTAGTTCAAGGCATCTTCAAGTTTCAGGACACTGACTCTGATTGATTTCCACTCACCAAACCTAGAAGAGACTGATTTATAAGTCACAAAGCCAATTTACTGTGTGAGAATAGTCAAGTCCTTGCAAGCTAGTCACTTCCTGTCATTTACCTAGAACTCTCCATGTTGTTGAATAAGTCTGCTTCCTGGACAAATCAATATAATTGTTTATCTAATTATAGATGAGAGGTTAATTGAAACTGAAGAACATAAGGAAGGGAGCTTGCTGTATTTATGGGAAATACATATCAAACTATTAAAGCTAAATGAAATATTGTTATATAGACTAGGTAAATTCCTTTTTCTTTCTTTTATTTAAATTTACTAAACCAGTCTTTCCTAGAGTATACTAAGCGCCTTGAGGATATTAATGCATCAGGAATGAAGAGGGACCAGAATATCCAAATAAGTTTTAAAACTCTGGATTTTAAAAAGTATGAAATACTTTTTTAGTTAATTTTCCCGAATTCTTCTTAGAGCCTGTTTTAGGCTGGGTTTTCTATAGAGATTAATCCAGTGAAGTTTATAAATGTATATACAGATGATTTCTCAAGAAAATGACTCATATAGTTGTAGATGCTAGCAAGTCCCAAGTTTCTGGCTCAAACATTAGAATGGAGGTTTCTCCTGGGCTGCTAAGCTCACGGTCAGCAGTTCGAACCTACCAGCAGTTTCACAGGAGAAAGATGAGGCTCTCTGATCCTGTGAAGATTTATAGCCTCAGAAACCCTATACAGTGTCACTATGAGTCGGAACCAACTCCATGGCACAGAACCAACCAGCCAACCTGACTTGCCTAACTGCAGGGACTGAAGAACCCAAGCAGATAAGATAGGAAGCTAAGGCTCACAGGCTGGTGAGCCTTATTCGATTATTGATTGGAAGGCAATATATCAGACCACTAGCTTAAGTCCAAAGAACTAGAGGTCAGATGATGATGAGCCACGTGCTGAATCTAGATTGAGCAAAAAGCCAGAAAGCTTTGTTAGAATATTCATATATCTTCTTTTTTCTTTTTTAAGTTTTTAATGTGAATTGAGTCATAGTTTACATGAGAGAACATCAGCTTTACATTCATCCTATCGTATTTCGTTTCATTGCAATGATTATAATCCCCTCCATGCATCATCTTTCAACAGCATTTGCTTCTTTTCCCTCTGTTTTTATTTCCTTAGATGTACTCTGAAGCACTCAGGAATATATAACCATTCAAACAACCAAAGGGTACACCTTGCAAGCCAACCCCCCAGCCGCCAGAACACATCCCCTCTCCCTCCTTGAGTTTAGAGTCCCCAGCTATCATATCTGCCTCCGTCTCTGGCATTGCTTCTTCTCTGGATAGGGTTCTGTATTTCGCTATTCTCCCTTGATGGTCCCAGGGTCCTCTGCTCCTAGACTGTAAGATCATCCACTCCCCTTCTTTTGTTACAAAATGTCTACCTTTACATTTGCAGCACTGACGGTCAGTCCTGATAGCACTTACTCACTGTTGAACCACAAGAGTCTTATCCCCATCTCCTTTCATTAGCCCCGTCTAGACAGGTTGTAGAATATCCACATATCTTGGATGCAGGCCACAACCCTGAGGAAACTTTTTTTCAATGGATTTTCTGCTCATAGCAGATCTCAATGCCATTCTCAGAGCAGCAATTTTCCATTGATGCCATTGAGTAAATTCTGACTCACAGTGATGTAAACTTGGGATTACATCCTAATTTCTTTAGGACGCTCTCACAATTGTTTTTTTTTTTTTTTTTTTTTTTACTTATGTCACATCATTTTATATTACTGATTCTAATTTATTCCATTGATCTTCCTTTGGATACCAATTAAAGTTTTTATATTCTAAATAGTATGAATAAGCCTTTTTATATAAAAATCATGTTTATTGTAATCCTAGCTTTGCTAAGAAAAAAGTAAATCTTTAGAGTTATAGAAATCTTGTTTTCTATTTCAATTGTAGGTATCTATGTCTTTGATTGGTTGAAAATATTGTGTCTGTATAATTTTACTGAGATTTGTCATCTATAATGGAATTCTTGAATGATATAATGCTGTTACAATCCTATAGCAAGATCTGTGATTCATATTTCTTGGTGAAATATTCCAGTTAATTCAATGGAAAAATATACTGTGAAGTTCTTATATGAAATGATACAGTTCTCAGGTCAGAAATTCAAATGCTAAAGGAATGTAACTTCTTATCATACACTGAGTTTTGCCTAAATGCCGTATATTTATAGAATGCCAGGTTAATATAAAGGTAGGAAGTTTAACAGCAGGACAGAAGTGGGGAAGTAATGGAAGGGATTGAGTAGAGAATGAAGATGGAGTGTTTCCACCTCTAGCTTTCCCTGAGACATTCTTATCCTTTTCTGATCTGATTGGTCCACAACTTGCTGCTCCAACCTCTTTATGTAGATCATAAGAGACCTCCATGATCTAGTTTCTCTCAGCTGTCTCTGAATGTCTAGGTGTGTAATATGATCTCAAGGCTTAATACTTAACTGTATTCCTTCCAAGAGCTGAGACCCAAATACCTCTATTTTCCACTCAAGTGTCCCTTCTGGGGTTTCACCTGGGGATAATTATGTGAATGCCATCACTTTTGAGACACTCAGCAGTGGCCAGTTTATATTCCTGCCTTCAGATTTCCCCAGTGTAGCAAAGTGCAGGAAGGTAGAAACGTAGACAAAACAAACAAACAAACAATTTCATTTAACTAACCAAGCATGTTTATAAATACTTTTAGTTTTAATGCCCAGAACCCCTCATGTTTAAGTTAAAAAAAAAAACAAAACACGTGAATTTGACTGTTATTACCATTCTGATATATGTATAAAATTACTTTTTTTTTTTTGGAAAGGACCTCTGATAGCATAGTGGTTATGAGTTGGGCTGCTAATGTCACAGCCAGCAGTTCTAAACTATCCATGGTTCCACAGAAGAAAGATGAGGTTTTGTGCTCCAGTAAAGATTCCCAGCCTCAGAAACCCTATACAAGGTCACTATGAGTCAGCACATAACCACCACTAACCACCATTCTGCTGAGCCATCCACCCACCAATGAAAGAAATGTAGGCTAGGGTTAGAATGCAAGGTGCAAGGTTCTGTGGATGGGGAACTAAAATATTCTGTTATATAAATCACTTTTATAGTTGTGATGGTGGTTGTATGCCATGGTTCTGATTCAATATCAACCCTGTATAGGGTTTCCAAGACTGTACATTTTTATAGAGCAGAAAGCCTCATCTTTCTCCTGTGGAGTGGTTGGTAGATTCGGCTGCTGACTCTGTAATTTGCAGCCCAACTCATAACCCACTGTGACACCAGGGATCCTTCCATTTTAAAATAGCAATTTGTATATAAATTTCAGTTTTATAATTTCTACTGATAATTTTTCCAGAATACTTGTGTTTTACAATTTTAAAGCCATTTAAGTCTATTGATTGATTGATTTACATTTGTAATTTTGTTCTTTAATACCTTTCTTTTACATTGAGTTTTAGTTTACTTCCCGTATTTTATGTGGCTACATGTGCCCATAATCATTTAAACCTAAAGCATGTTCTTTGCTCAAAGAGAGCTTTTTAGCTGAGCTCTGAACCAGTTCATTCTGGTTCAAACCCCTGCTGAAAATGTGTACCCAAATATACTGAATCCAAAACTACACTGAAAAAAGATCCCCACATGTTTTTATAGATATTGTTATCATTTAGATTCAGATCCAATATGTCTAGGGTGGAAATACAAATTCTCAACAGGGCTTTAATTGGAATGAATCGGTCGAAAGTCCTACTTTATAGCTATATAAATTGGGCTTCAGTCTTGACCAGTGTGACCTCAGACCAGTCATTTATCATCTCTGAGACATGATCTCATCTGTAAAATAGGAATAATGAGATGTGTCCCACCCTAACTCACAAGATAGTTCTCTGTGCTTGAAATAAGAAATTTGTATAGCACAATGCACATGCTATACATTGTAAGACTCCATGAAAAGTTTGTAGTTGTTGGTAAGCATTGTTAAGTCAATTCCAACCCATAACAACCCCGTATAGGGTTTCCAATGAGTGGCTCATGGGTTTGAACCTCTGACCTTTTGGTTAGTGCTCTTCCTAAAGCACCATGCCAGGACTCAATGTAAAGATTAGTTGTAATATTCTCAATATTGTATTTCTCATTCTTTCATTCTAAGCCGTATAATATTTTAAAAACACGATCTTAAATATATATTTGAATACTGAACAAGTATTTTAATCCATTTATTTTTTTAAAATAATAGGCTATTTCTCCTTGATGGAAGTACTTATATGTTTCATTAATAGTCCTTCACAGAATCATTTATCTTTACTCAATACTTGCTGCACTTGAGAAGTGCAAATTGCTGATCACTACAGATTCCCTGTTTGGTGATTGTCCTCCACAGCCAGTCGCTAAATTCTTCTAAAACTTACTAACTTGTCTCCTTTCATTTTTGCTGATTTCTGCTCTTTTGTGTGTTTGTGTGGATTTCCTGTTTTAAAAATAAAGTAATCATTCACAGTATTTACCTACTTAAAATGATAATACATCATTAGGCATTTTCTTCTATAATTTACTGTTCATTTTTCTTCCATTACATTTAAAATTGAATCCTTTCTCACATGCCTTCTGCTTTACATTTTGTCTTATATTTACTTATTGTTATCATTGTTAAGTACCATTTAGGTGATTCTGACTCATATCTACCTGGTATAGGTTTCCAAGGAATGACTGGTGGGTTTGAACCTCTGACCTTGCAGTTAGCAGTCCAGTACTTATCCTACAGTGCAAAACCAGGACTATGTAGAAAATACTATATTATATGAAATGTACTTCAAAATCATGCCAGAAGTTGGGGATGGAGTGGTTCTTATAGATAAAATTAGTTTCTCAATGAGTAGATAATTTATATTTTTCTATTAACTTGCAAAAAATCAATTGATCTTTATCAGTACTCCAACAATATAGGTAAAAAGGACACAGCTTGTACTCTTAATTTAAAAAATCTGTTAAATTAATTATTTTTTAATTCCAACTTACATCACCAAAAGCTGATTGAGGAATTGCCATGGGACAGTTTTCCCACTGAGGCAGCATGCTGTGTAAGATTAGAGAAATGACTTATTTTCTCACAATTTAGATTTTCTTAGACTTAAATAGGTATGGTGGTGTCTTTTTAGAGCCTGAGAGACCAACTCTTACTCAATCAGCTATTACTCAGCCTCAGTCTCCTTACTTCTCTGATGAAGGCATTGGAAAATAAACCTATTTCTGGGAATATCTTTGGCCAGAAATGTATTTTTACTATGCCTTGACCCATTTATTAGGTTCAACTTCTCCTGACTCCTCTGGAGGCTAGTAGAGGCAGATTCTCATCCCAGTTCTGCCACTTGCTAGCTGATAACTTTGATCAAGTTGCTTATTCAAGTTTCTTCACCTGAAGAAACAATTGTTCCAGCTGCTAGGCTCTTTGGTATAAATTAAGAATTACGTGAGAAGTAATTTGTTTAAAGCATTTAGCAGTACACAGCACACAGAAAATGCTAAGCAGAATTTAACTAATAGTTTCAGTAGCACTACCTGCTAGGCTATTGTTTTTCCATAATTGCATTTAAAAATTATTTCTTTTTATAGTATTTCATAATTCTTATTTCAGAAGACAGGAACTGATTCCTACCAAATACTTGTGGATATTTGTTAATCTATAGAAATTTAATAAACCACAGTGGTCATAGTAATCAAATAATAATCATTGAACAGTAAGTTTAAAGTATAAAAAAATAATTTATTTTGACCATTGTACGGTGTCTATTAACTGAGCACGATGTTATTTTTTTACACTGATGTCATGACAAGTATCTGGTTTGAACTGATTGTCTCTGTTTAGTTAAGTGAATTGGTTCATAAGTATATATGGTAATAGTGCCCAGAACAACTATATCCTGGCATAACATGAAAACATGTTGGCTGTATACAGGTTCCTTGTTTGGCTTTTAATCTGCATGCATAAAATTTCAAAAATCATATAAAACATATTTTAGAAAACTTTTTTCTCACATCTCCTCTTTTATTCTTCAATTACAGACAATTGTTTACAGGAAGCTAACACTTGATGGTGAAAGGAATTACTGTGGTTTAGAATGATACACATAATTTAAATTTGACCCAAAAAGCAATATATTAAAATTAGAATAAAGCATGAACAATATAGTACATTTTATAAAGCTCAGATAAGACTTATTTTATAGCTATTCTATATCTCTTAAATTCAAGGTCAAATTTGTAATTTGCTAAGATTTATATGGTGTATAACTAGGAAAGTCTGAGTAAGGTTATATATAACCTCACTTTCTTCTTAAGTTCGAATCGTGCAGGCTTTATTGCAGTGTGGTCTGGCAGATTGTATATAAACAGATCATAAATCACAGCTGGGGAGGATTTCAGTCACTGGTTCTGTGGCAGAAGTTGAAGCCAAATGAGCAGATGCCGTGGGAAAAATTAGTATCTAACCAGGATAATAAATTATCCTCAGCTCTGGTAAAAAACAAATAAACAAACATTGAAATAATGAATATACTTACAATAATAAAAAACATAGACACCACTGATATCTATAGTTAAAAGTTATTTTTAAGTTGTATTAAACTTTTTAAAAATGTTTATTTAAGCTTTTTTCATTTCTATAATACCGGATGGACATTCAGGTTGCCCCCTTCCCCACTTTTTTTGCCCTTTACAAATATGGTGATACATATCTTTGTACATAATTATTTGACTGCATCTGTGATTGGTTTCTAGACTAGATTCCCAGAAGAGGAATTACTAGGTCAGAAGGCATGAACTTTTCTAAGGCTCTTAATACATTTTTCAGAGCTGTTTTCCAGAAGGGTTTAGGCAATTTATAATCCTAACTGAATTGCAAGAAATAGCCCAAACCATTTCATTTTTGGTAGAAGCTGTCAGTCCGTCTGCTACAAATTCAAAAGCACTTCTATCAATTAAAATGTCCACAAAAAAGACATTCAGAAGTGAAGATTGTTAATGGATTCTTATTGTTGTTAGATGTCATTAAGTCAATTCTAGCTCATAGTGACCCAATATGCAATAGAACAAACACTAACCAGTTTGGCGCATCATCCCAGTCATTGTGATGTTAGAGCCATTGTTGCAGTGTAAATCCATCATATTATTCCTGTTTTTTGCTGACCCTCTACTCTATCTAGCATGATGTCCTTCTCCAGGGACTGGTCCCTGCTGCTAACACATCCAAAGTGTGTGAGACAAAGTCTTACCATCCTTGCTTCTAAGGAGCATTCTAGCTGTACTTCTAACACAGATTGGTTTGTACTGATGGCCATCCATGGTATCACCATAATTCAAATGAATCAATCCTCTGTCTTCCTGTAAATAGGTATATTATGAATTAAGATGTTGACAGATGCCACCTGAGGTGTATTTTAATGTCAAGGCTATTTAATTCTAGACGGTTCCATAGAAGAGGATACCATGAAGCAATATTTTATGTAAATGTTGTTGTTAAGTGTCATCGTTGAGTTGGTTCCAGTCCATAGTGATCCTATATAGGGTTTCTGAGGGGTGGCTGGTGGGTTTGAACCACTGACCTTGCAGTCAGTAGTTTATTCTTAAAAGTAATTATATCATCTTAATTCTTGACTTTTAAATATCTGATAGTTACAGATTTCTTTCAAGCACTTATGTGTTTTCCTTTGAGATATCTTTTTATAACCTGAGAGTACAAGTATCAGGGGGAATGAGGTGACTCTGTAGGTTAAGTACTGGACTTTGAACCACAGGGTCAGTGGTTTCAGCCCACCAGCTGCTCTGTGGGAGAAAGATGAGGCTGTCTGCTTTTGCAAAGATTTAGAGCCTCAGAAACCCTACAGGGTCGCTGTGCGTTGGGACTAACTCAAAGACACTTAGCGACAACAACAATGTCCTCCAGGTTCATGCATGTTGGGAGATGTTTTGCGGATTCATTTCTGGTTGTTTTTTTTTTTGTTTTTTTTTAATGTTGTGTAGTATTAAATTGTGTCTGTCATTTGTTTATACAAATTTTTATACAAATATATTAATGGTCCATCTTTTTTTACTTGTTATTAATTCTGATATGGACATGGATGTGCATATATATCTAGTTGTGTCATGGCTCCACTCATTTCCTTTTAAAGATGAGACACAAATGGTATGCACACCATCTCTGCTTGTATTCTATTGGTGGGCAATTAAATCATAGACTATGGAGAGTGCAGAGTATGTAATTACTTGCTGGGTAGATATTTGTTATCCTTAAAACTAGAAGAGTAAAGGAGAAATTAATTCCTGGAGAATACTTAATTGTGTTCACTAAAAGGGAAAAGGAGAAAAGAGACAAAAGTGGAGGAAAAGCATGTGAGAGAGAGATGTCAAACTGCAGATACTGACAAGAAATTAAGGATCTTTCCTATGGTCCTGTAGTACTAAGTACCAGAGTTGGGATGTAACTTCAAATATTGCTATGTTGAGGGTATTAATGATGAAGTATCCAAACCCTATACTCTTTCTACTTCTCTTCATGTCTCCATAAATCTGACTCATATGCATGAATAAATGAATAAATATATTCAAAACTCTTTATCTAAAAATATTTCTACAGATTATTTACCTGTATGCCATCATTCTTGAGATGATTGCAACAGTTCTTCAAATTGGAACTATTGTTTTAAAATTATCTTATCCTACATTCGATTTTTCAAAGTGCTTACAGATGCATAATCTCATTTTATCACTACAACACCTGTGATGCAGACAGAGAAGGTATGATTATTATAATTTTACATAGGAGAAAATTGAGACAAGAAAGTTCAGTGATTGGAAAAATCAGCCAGAATATAAGACAATGACAGAGTCGAGGCTAGAATCTACACTTCCTTCTAAAGAATTTAGTGCTTGCTTAGGAAAAGATTGTGAAAATTTATTAGAAAGTTCATTGAAAAATGGGTAAATGCTTAAATGATAAAGTCTCCAGAATCAAGGGTTATAATTATTTTTGAAATCATTTAGCAAAATTCTAACTGACCTTCTATGAGCCGGGGCTGTTGCACCCTAGCACACTGAGGTGAATGGCAACTGTTCCCATCCAAGATTGTCTACTGAGCACTGTGTGTAAGAAATGAGGGATTCCTTAGTTTATTTGGTGGCATTTCATAAAAGAAATTTTTTTTTGTAAAATAGCTATGTGAGCTTTTCCTCATCCTTCTTTATTCGTTTTCTTTTTCTATTAATGGTTACTTTGACTTTAAACTGAAAGTCCAAGAACAGATTTAGAATTTTTTTAAAAAAAAGAAAGAAATGCTGAAAATAGGAATGGTGATTGCACTCTGAAAAAGAAGGTCAGTATGAGACATCAGTGAGATTAATGTAGTCACTTAGAGACATTTGAGTCCTTATTATAAGTAAAGTTGTTGTTGTTGTTAAGTGCCATCGAGTTGGCTCCAACTTGTAGCAACCCTATCTAGGGTTTCTGAGAAGCAGTTGGTGAGTTTGAACCTCCGACCTTGTGGTTCAAACTGACCTTCAGGTTGAGTGCTTATCCTAAGTCCAGCTAATTAAAAGTATCTTATGGAAGCTAGAGAAAACACCACCTTGTTGACTCCATCAGTAGAATGAACAACACACTTGGAAGAAATATAATCAGAATGTCCCTTAGAAGCATAAAAGATGAGACTTTGTCTCACTTACTTTGGACATGCTGTCAGGGGGTAACAATCCCTACGGAAACACTTCTTGCTTAGTAAAGTGGAGGATCATCAAAAAGGAGAAAGACTTTCCATGGGATAGATTGACACTGTCCATGGCTGCATGATCCTCAGTGAGATGGATTGATGCAAGTGGTTGCCCAATGGGCTTACAAATAGCAGTGATTGTGAGGATAGTGCAGGATCAGGCAATGCTTTGTTAGAAGATTGCTATGATTCAGAACCCAGCCAACGACACCTAACAACAACAAGCATTCTATGGTGGGTTAGATTTTGCAATCAGTTATTCAAGTCTCCCTCCAAGAAGCTTCATCTCATTGATCAATGCTTCTTATGAACAAAGTCACTTCTTGAAATGGCAACAGTTGGTGTCAGACTCCTTTAAATGAAACAACAGTTGATCTCAGCTCCTTTAAATTGATTGCTTTTCACCTTATCTTCCTATTTTTTGCCATAGTAAGTATTATCACCACTTTTAGTGTGAATAGAAATAAAAGAATAGGCACAGAAGTATATCAGACTGTGTTTGCAAGATTGGAGAAGTTATCAGGAATGGAAAAAAATCCAAGTTCACTTTGTATAATCTAAGTGATTAAGACAGTCAATATCAAAGTTATAGTTCATGGAAGTTGGAGTCTGTGTCTTTCAACTGTTAATAGTGTATGGAGATGGATGAGATAAACTGAGAATTCTTAATAAAAATATGTTAAGTAGTAAGTGGTGTGTAGAATGGACCATGAATAATCCATTGCCATTGAATTAATTCTGACTCATAGAGAGCCTGTAGCATACAGAGCAGAACTGTCCCATAGAGTTTCCAAGGCTCTAAGTCTTTACAGAAGCAGTCTCATCTGTCTCTGGGAGAGTAGTTGGTGGATTCTAACCACTGACCTTTTGGTTAGCAGCTGAGCACTATATACTGTAAGTAAGAGATCCTGTTGTGGCACTGTAGGGTAAGCACTGGGCTGATAACTGCAATTTCCACAATTCAAACCCTTCAGCAACTCCTCAGAAGCCCTTTATAGAGTCACTATGAGTAGGAACTGACTCAGTAGCACTTATCAACAACAGCAGCAACCACCATAAGTAAAGAAGGGAAAAGAAAGACGTATCAGTGAATCCAAGTAATGAAAGGTATCTTTGAGGAAGCTAGAGAATTTGCTACATGAACATGGATAATTTACTCGTTTGCTCTTAACAATACTCCTATATTTACTGTGTTCATAACATTTTTGTAAGAACTAATGCTAATTTTAAAAAGCTTGAAAGCTATTGACTAGGACTATTTCTAAAAAAAAAAAATAATAATAGAATTGGGGAGAAAAAAGTGTGTTCTATCATGAGAGAAAGTTTTCTATATCCAAGTTATGTGATTGATAAAGTTCAAATCTATATACATAATATATATATGGATAGCACCAAAAAGACCCCAAGGAGAGGAAAATAAGATTTTGTGGATACCCATGCTTCATTAAAATATTTAGCTTTGCATCCAGGATTCTTTTATTCATAGATTCAGTGAGCATGTACTTAGCTCCCATCATGCCAAAGGTTATGGGCAAAGACAATACTAATCCAAGATGTCTGCAATCTGTTCTTCTAAGAAATCATGTTCAAATAATAGATAAACTGTCACTTTATGTAAATGTGCACTAAATTACTGTTTCACTTTTATTTTTGGGGGGTACTTAAAATATATTTAAAATCTCAGAACTTGTTTGCTTATTGGAAATGATAATACATTGACAAATATATCGAACATGTTGGAAATAACTCAATCTAGTGATGGTTCAACTGCTTTCAACTATTGATTTTACTCCAAAAGCTGTTCCTTTCCAACATTCTGATGCTACTATAACTCTTCATATGCCTTTCAGTACAGTTACTAAATCTTACATAAATCCAGTTAATTTCATTTCACTTTAGCCTGGGACTAACTTTATCACCTCCTAGCAAATCTCCAATAAGAGCCTGTCATTCAGCCAAGTGTAAAGTCCACATCAGATAAATACTAGATATAAAATTATGAGTATTTTTCACTGAGCATCCACAGGTGACAACTTATAATGATATTCACATTCATTCAATTCCCATATGTCTCTGCTCTGTGTGTATTTGTAACACATTTTATTTTATTGATGTACTTCTTTTATTTCCTACAATACTTTTTAAATATCAGAGTTGTAGTAGCCTCAAATTACACTAGCAAAACACATCTAAATAGAACCTAAGAGAAACAATTATTTACTCACAAACAAAGTAGATAGAGGTAAAATGTGCCTATGTAAACACAATAAAGTAAAACTTGTTCTCAGAATTTTTTAAAGCAGAAGTAATGCTTCTGTTGTCATATATGGTTTATTCTAATCAGTAATATGAGATGGAGTGTATGTTCCTATACATGATTTACATATGCAAAATAGAAATTAAACTTTTTCTATGCAATCATATCTTAGTCTTAATTTTTTTTTATAATGGAGAAATGACTACAGCAATATTTTTTAAATTAGAAAAAAAATGCACATGCAGAAAATGGTAAGTCCTTATGATATTATTTATTATGCATATTT
>NW_006408519.1:15173116-15176160 GCF_000296735.1 Chrysochloris asiatica | reverse complement strand
AACAACAACAACAACAACATAGATCAAGTGACTGGAAGAAGAGAGGAGTCCCCACAACATATCTACTTATAGTCTGGTGACAGACACACCTAGAAAAAGCTCTACTTTTCTTCTTAAACCCATCTAAACCAATCAAACTGATAGGGTGAGACTCACCCATATTAAGGAAGGAGATCTACTTTAAGTTAATAGATTGAATCACATGTAACTACTTCATAACAGCAACTAGACTAGTGTTTGACCAAACAACGGACAACATAGCCTAACCAAGTTGACACAAAATTAACCACCACATACCCCAATGTATTTTCTATTTTAAAAATAGTGTCATCACATTTTCATACATGATGTTTCTTAAATCAACTCTATGCTTTAAGTAAAAATATCGCTCAACTCTGAAATTCCCCATTGTCTCTGGTCTCACTCTCCCATCCCTGAAATGTAAGTGTTCTTTTGATTGAAAGTCTGAGAGTGGTTCTTCTTCAGTTTAAAAAGCAAATGAAGCAATGCCTGTCCCCCTATTTGCTGAAAGTGTGTAATCAGTCAAGACATACTGAACACTGACTCGGGTAGACTAGTCATTAACTTTGTTTCAAAACAAAATTAAGTGTCAAAGTTGTTCAAATTGGAGGCAAAATTATAAATAAGTTTGATGAGCACTATTATCAAGTTCATACCCAGAGTATAGTAGACTTTTTGGTCTAGAGTTTACTTATTTTGAGATGCCCTCTTTAAGTGTGGGGGAGTAGGGGGGAGTATGTTGCTTTTGCATATTTTATAAAAACATATCCTATATATTCATAACTGATCCTCTCAGGGCTTTGGAGGCAATCTGTGCAAAGGGCAATGTTCACCAGCTTTACACTACATTTTCTTCTGCCTAGAGGAATTAAATGATAAATATTTTTTTTCTGTCAAGGAGTTTCTAACACATTCTGTGGAAAAGAAACAATGCACATAGAATCAATCATGCTTCAGTGTTTTCTATGTGGCAAAAATTGCAAGTACTAACTAGTCTATAAAGGAGAACAAAATGCACATATGCAGAAGAGAGTTAGCTAACAACAACACATAGAATGAGATGTAACTTGCTGAATTTATAAGTCAAATAAATGACCTGCTATTACATCCCACATCTTGCACCTAAACTGTATAAAAATGAATGCAATCATGATTATCATATTCCAAGAATTATACAAGTGGTTTGCATTGTTATTTCATGTGATCTTTATAACAAAAGAATTGTCATTTGCCCCAAATAATTTTGTTAATGAGTGCTAGTGTTATGTTTGCAATTCGAGTCTATCAACTTTTATTCTTAAGTACTAACTTTACACTACTTTGTCCAGCTTCTCATGGCAGCCTCAGTATAGTAGAACCTCTCTAAATTTATCATTAACAAATGGAGGTAGTCAGTGGTTAGTATATTTGTTGCTGATCCCATACCCCAAGAGTTTTATACCATACACCTCATGTAACAAAAAACATAGCTTTTAGAACGTGTGTTCACACTAATGGAATGTTGCAAGTAAATCCAATTTAAAAGCATAGAAGAGATTAATACAATAGGTGGTGAAAAATGATTTATTCTAACAAAATCCATTCACCATTTAAATGGTGTTGATTTACTACCTTCCTGTTAGCTCACTAAACCCAAAATTTAATAGTTATTAGCTTAAATAATGCTGAAATCATTCCTAAAGCAAAAAATTATGATAATTGTTTAGGGTTTTTTTTTTGTTGTTTTTTTTTTAAATTACAAACAAATATATTGTCAGTCTTCTCTGCTTATATTGTGTTCCACACAGCTGGTAAAAAAAAAACAAAAACAAAAAAAAAACAAAACAAAACATAAAAGGGACTTTCTTTATTCTCAACTGAGAAGCTGAGATCATTTCTGCCCTTGGGAGGTTGTTCACAATACTGAGCTATTTTGTCTTCTTGAAATATGGGTTTACTCTTTAGATTTATTTCTAAAGAGACAATAATGGTATTTGTCTCGCACCAAGTTTAGTTTGAGCTGATCAGCCAGGACTATCACAATAAAAAGTTATTTAGAACCACACTTACTTTTCTATGCATAGTCTATGAATTCAAAAGGTGGATGGATAATAGTTAATAATTTTAACAAAAATTTAAGGTAAACATTCTCCAAAATTGAGTTTTCATCATTAGGTATAAATCAGTTCATCAGACAATATCACTAGTACCACATGCAAGTAAAAATTTGCTAAGGACAATTTCAAAATGACGGTACCAGAACATTGAAAGGGAATTACCAGAAGTTCAAGCTCGATTTAGATGAGTACATGAAATAAAGGATATCATTGCTGACATCAGATGGATCTTGGCTAAAAGTAAAGATGACTTTTAGGTTTTTTCCTTTTGTTTTTTTGCTTTTGCAAGGTTTTTCACTTTTTTCCTTTTTGCCTTCTTTTGGTTACCTTTGCAAAAAATGGATATTCCAAAACATTTAGTTGTGCTCATGAGGAACCTGTACACAGACCAAGATGCAATTGTTTGAACAGAACAAGGGGACACTGGATGTTTTAAAATCAGGCTTGTATTATTTTTTTTATATTTATTCAATCTGTATGCTGAGCAAGTAATCTGAGAAACTGGATTATAAATAGAAGAACAACAGGATTGGAGAAAGACTCCTTAACAAACTTTGATATACAGATGATACAACTTTACCTTCTGAAAGCTCAGAGGTCTTAAAATGATAACTGTTGAAGATCAAAGCCTTCAATATGGGTTACACCTCAATGTAAAGAAAACAAAAGTCCTCAGCTCTGGATTAATAACTATCATCATGATAAATGGAAAAAAGATTGATGTTGTCAAAGACTTCATTTTGCTTGAATCCAGTATCAACACTCATGGAAAAAACAACAGTCAAGAAATCAAAGGACATATTGCATTAGGCATATCTGCTGCACGAGACCTCTTTAAAGTGTTCAAGATCAGAGATGTCAGTTTGAGGACTCAGTGTACCTGACACAAGTCATGGTATTTTCAGTAGCTTCATATCCATGTGAAAG
>NW_006408519.1:15170353-15171814 GCF_000296735.1 Chrysochloris asiatica | reverse complement strand
ATGCTTTTTGAACTTTAAATTTAGCACTTCTTTAAATATGAGTTTTACCCAGTACTTCACAAATTTCAAAAGTAGCCAAGGTGACTCTCCAAGTCACTCAGTTTGACAACCTTTGTGCTAGATTGGAAACTTTCAAGGAATATGCTCTGTTTTATTTATCTTTACCTGTCCCCTCTTACTGAGGGCACTATTCTAAATGATGGCCAAATATTAATTGGATGAAAATTATTTTCTTCCTTTCATATCTGCAGAAAATATATTATATTTATATGATGTACAAAGCAAATATAATATAAAAATTTTTACAGGGTGTTTGAGTGATAACAGTTCAGTCTATTTACCAATTAACAGTGACAACAAAATGGAAAACAAAAAAGAGAGAGAGAAAAAATGCACATTGTTTTACTGTACAGTATATCAGAAACAATTCTGAGATATGAGTCATAAATCATATTTTAAGCTATCTTGAAAGCACCCAAGTTAAAAAATGTGTCCCATCTATTGTTTTGTCTTAGTAAGCACTCTGTTAACTGCTGTGAAAAATGATTACTTAACAAGAAATATTTTAAGTTGTTGCATCATATATCCAAGATTTATAAGAGTTTCTGGATCCTGGATCTGACTTCAGTGCATCTGAAAATTTTAACCTTACGAATGAGCTCATGATGAATAAAAAAGTTTTCCAATTATTTTTCTATTTTGAAAGGTCAATTTTATTTTATTTTTTTTTTTAGCTTTGGCATCTGCCATATATTACAGTCTACTATAATGGGCAAACACACGAGGTCCTAGTACTGTTTTATAGTTTACCAGCTGTACGATCTTGGGCAAGTTACTTAATTCTGGACTATTTGTCTCAGATATAGAATGATAACATTAACAATTACCTCACAGAGTTGATTGAGGGATTGATAATATTTGTAAAGGATTAGTGCTGTTGTTGCTATTACTGTTAAGTGCCCTTGAATCAATTTTAACTCATAGTTACCCAGCATAGACTTCCTAAGGAGCATCTGGTGGTTTGAATTGCCAGTCTTATAGCTTGTAGACCTGTGTATATCCAACAGTGCCACACCAGGACTACACTTAGTATTGTTGTTGTTGTTGTTGTTGTTACTTTCTGTCGAGTCAGTACTGACCCATAGCAACCTTATGCACAGGAGAACGAAACACTGTCCAATCCTGTACCAATCTCACTGCCACTTGGCCAATCCATCTCATTAGGGGTCTTCCTCTTTTTCTCTGACCCTCCACCTTACCAAACATGATATCCTTCTCCAGTAACTGGTCCCTCCTGACCATATTTCTGAAGCATGAAAGACTAAGTTTGGTCATCTTGGCCTCCAAGGAGCACTCTGACTGCACTTCTTCCAAAATGGATCTATTGGTTCTTTTTGGCAGCCCATGACACTTTCAATATTCTCTTCCAACACCATAACTCAAAAGCATCAATTATTCTCT
>NW_006408519.1:15162998-15165877 GCF_000296735.1 Chrysochloris asiatica | reverse complement strand
TCAGTTCATGCTTTTCAGAAAAGTTTCCTTTTCTGTCAGAGATGTCCTTTGATTTTTTCTATTCCATTACATTTCATACTACTTGAATTCATTAAAATTGAAATCCTTGTCATAATCTAATAAATTGATTTTAAAGCTGTTAAAGGATGTGACATTCAGTATTTAAAACATTTTTCTAAAACCTTGAGTACACAGTAAAAGGCAATACAAAATGTAATAGTATTGTTTCACTAATTCCTGTATGATAGGAAAAAAAAATGCATTCACATACGAGTGTCCTAAGATTTACCAACTCCCTTCTTGATAAGAAGGGTTGTTGTTCGCTCACTAATTTTTCCCCCAGGAAAAGTTATTTTTCAATTTTCAAATGATTTAGTGGAAGTATGTGATGTAGACTCAAGAGAAAGGAGAAAAGGCATGAGAACTCAGACTAAAAGGCAAGGAAAGTAAACATTCTGATCAAAAGCTTAGGACTGTGGCTTCTAGAGGTGGATTTTCCGAGAGGAAAGTTTCCAAACTGGGAATGGGGAATGGATATTAGTTTGGAGAAGACAAAGGATGTCACTAAATCTTATACTCTCTTCTTCCAATTTTTGCTATGTTATAGTGTGGCACTGTGGGTTAAAGCCCTGGACTGCAAAGTTGGTTTGAACAGCAAGGTTGGTGGTTCAAGCAAACCAGCCACTCCTCAGAAACTCTATACAGGGTCTCTATGAGTCAGAACAGACTCTAAGGCATTTAACAACAACAACAATGCTTGTGGTGAATATGACTAAGTATGTAATTCTTCATGAATGCCAGCCACATAACCAGTCAATCACTGAAAAGGAAACTATAAAGCATAGCAAGTTTGACATTCAGGTTGACAAGCATGGATCCGTTCAAAACATTTTCTCTTTGTAGAGAGAATAGATTTCACAGATCAAGGTGGCCTTCAGATATTTATTGAGTAGTGAAGTCGGCAAAATTAAACCATCTTCTCTGTTTTTCAAGCTCTATGTGTCTAAAGAAATTAAATAATAGGCACATGCCATGCCTCATCATTCATTTTTCTTGCTGTTCTTATCTGTAAGTCATTACTAGCAATGTGCAAATTAAAATGTAATGTATCTTTCATGTATAAATAAAGTGAGAAATTACCCTTTTGCTTTATATTTTATAATAGCATCATAAGTTATTGTTGTTAAGTTGGTTCCAACTCATAGTGACCCGGTATAGGGTTTCCAAGGAGCAGCTGGTGAGTTTGAACCACCAGTCTTATGGTTTGCAGTCAAGTGCTTATCCTATAGCATCCCACTGGGAGTCCTAAATAAATTATGTTGTTGTTATTGCTAAGTGCTGTCGAGTCAGTTCCAACTCACAACGATCATGTATAGGGTTTCTGAGGAGCAGCTGGTGGGTTTGAACCACCAATCCTATGGCTCACAGTCCAGTGCTGATCCTACAGTGCCATAGTTCCATTCCCCATTCCCAGTTTGCTCTAAATTCTGTTCTGACTCATATAAACCCCATATAGGGTTTCCAAGGAGTGACTGGTGAGTTTGAACCTCTGACCTTACGATTCAGACTTACCTTTCAGTCTAGTGCCTTATCCTGCAACGTCATGCCAGGATGGTAAATAAGTTATTGTTTCTGCTTTATTTTATCAGTCAGCATTAATGAAAAAATATAAACTGTAACATATGAAATTGTGTTTTAATTGAAAAATAGCAAATCATTACTCTATTCTGTAATAAAAACATGCCTTTTTGAATAACCCATTAAATATCAAAACCAAAAGGAGATATAAGGATCTAACATTCAGAAGTAATGCAGCCTTTTTTTATCCTCACTTTTCTTCCAATTGTTATTCATTTGGAATCTAAGTTAAAAAATCTAACAAAGGTCATTAGTCTTAATATCTGTGTAGAGAGCTACTGTATTGAGAATGATATTCACATTACTTTCAAAGCATCTTATTACATTGGCAAATCCTTGGTAGCTTTTCATGTCATCAATCCGTAGAAGTAAAAAAATCAGTCCTATTCCCATTTAGAATTTATACTTAATTCCATCAATTACAAGTAAACAGACACACACACATTTAACAGTTAAAATAAATCTCTCTTGACTCTGGTGACCTTTCTTGGATACATTTGGGACCGACTAATTTGTTTGAAAGCAGAGAATACCAGAAAAATGTTTACCTGTGTGTTATTGACTATGCAACATCATTCAACTGTATGGATCATAACAAATTATGGATAGCATTGTGAAGAATGAGAATTCCAGAGCACTTAATTGTGTGCATATATAATCTGTATATGTCCCCAAAGCCAGTCATTCAAACAGAACAAAGGGATTTGTGTGCCTGATTTCAAATCAGGAAAAGTGTGAGTCATGGTTTTATCCTTTCACCATATCTACTCAATCTGTATGTTGTTGTTAAGTGCCGTCGAGTTGATTCTGACCCATAGTGATCCTGTATAGGGTTTCCAAAGAGTAGCTGGTGAGCTTGAACTGCCAACCTTGCAGTTCAAATGGCTTTACAGTCTGGCACATTAACTCACAGTGCCACATCAGGATCCATATACTGAGCACTAATCTGAGAAATTGTGCTATATGAAGAGAAAGGCAGAACCCAGATTAGGGATGCATTAATCTGTCAAATGTTATTGTTATTGATAAATGCTGTTGAGTTGATTCTGACACATAATGACCTTGTATATAATTTCTGAGGAGTGGCTCTTGAGTTTGAATTACCAACCTTTCAATTCAAACCAACCGTGCGGTACAGTGCTGATGTACTACTAACTTGCTTGCTGAAAGCAAAGAGGACTTGAAGCTCTTACTGATAAAGATCAAAGATTATAGCCTTCAGAATAGTTTATTCCTTAATA
>NW_006408519.1:15160082-15162689 GCF_000296735.1 Chrysochloris asiatica | reverse complement strand
AAAAAAATGGATGCCTTTGCATGATAATGTTGGCAAAGAAGCAAGAATGGGGAGACTTTGTCTCATGTACTTTGGACATGTTAACAAGAGAGACCAGTTCCTGGAGAAGAACACTATTTCATGATTGGTAAAGTTGGTGATCACTGAAAAAGAGTAAGATCCTCAGTGAGCTAGATTAACACAGCATCTGCACAATGGGTCCAAATGTAGCCAGGATTATAAGAAAAGAGCAGGATTTGACAGTATTTCTTTCTATTGTGCATAAGTAGCTAACAAGAAGAGTAACAATGTTCCCAACAATAAGAACAACCACCCAGAATGAATATGTTTTCTAGTTTGTATCATCAATCTCTAGACCAGTGAACATACTATTACCTGAAATGAGTAGTTTCCATCAGTTGAAATTTTGAAACTCAGCAATGCTGCTTCACATAGGATTATTTACCAAGTGATGTATGTAAAGAGTTTGAAGTATTCTAAGATAGTTTGTTTCATAAAATTATTTTATAAATTCATATTCATATTATAAATTACAGATTTGGAACATTAAAATGCTGCAAGTTTTATTACATAAAAATATCCCTGATCTCATTAGAAATGCTGAACAAATTTTTAAAATATTGGTTTGAAGGAACAACAAATTAACAGCAAGGTAAGGAGGCCCATGGCTTTCAGGTTGGTCTTTAGCATCTTGTATTGATAGTGATCAATATAATTGATTACATAAGAGTAAAATTAATCTCATATAAATTTTACCCCACCAAGTATAAGTATCTAAACTTACAGTGTTCGAAGATGGACAATTAGGGGTTGATGATAATGACTTTGTCCTATTTTCCATTTTCTCTGACTTCTGAGGCTATAAGTCTTGGTGGGAACAGTAAATCTCATCTTTTTCCAGCAGAGCAGCTGGTGGGCTTGCACACCCGACCTTGTGGTTTGCAGTCTATTCTTGCCCTCTAGAGCCACTGTGCTGCCGTGTATTTTACTTTTGTTGTTGTAAGTACCCTCCCGTTGGTTCTGACACACAGTGACTCAGTATAGGGTTTTGGAGGAGAGGCTGGTGGGTTTGAACTGTTGACCTTGTTGTTTGAAGTACAGTGCTGATTAACAATGCTACACCAGAAGCCCTTGTATATTACGACTGTTGTTGTTAAGTGCAGTAGAATCAGTTTCGAGTCATACTGACTCTGTATAGGGTTTCTGAGGAGCAGCTAATGAGCTGCTTGGTGTCCAAACCAACCTTGCTGTCCAGCGCATTCACCCCCAGCACCACACCAGGACTCCTGTATATTACTAGTATATACATACTCAATACAATACATATTCAATACATTGTACTCAATACATATTTGTTGGATAATTGATTGTTAACTAGCCTTCTAATCTGAATGTGAACTTGGGTCAAGCTTTCACATTTTTGTTTGTTTCTTCCTTTCATCTAAAATCAAATCTCCTTTTAGTAAACAAATTTTACTCATTAGTTCCCCACCTTTTACTTCTGTGCTTAGTCGCCTTCTTAGTGGTGACCTTATCCAACCTCCCCATCTGATTCATATTCCATAGAGACTAAAGTCTTGCTGTTGAACCCCAAAACTGAGAATAAAAATGTTACTTGCTAATTCAACAGTATGGTTGAAATTCTCTGAAATCACTAAGTTTCATTTCTGCCTGAATATTTTATAATTTCTGTATCCCATTCTCCTGTAAGATAATCATATTTTTTTTTATAACCTTACAGATAACAGAAATTTGCTACATGAAATATTTAAGGATAATGTATTTCATCTTTCTTCTTTAAAAGTCCTCCTATTGCCAGCATCAAGCATGCTGTTGTTGTTGTTGTTGTTGTTAGGTGCTATTGAGTCAGTAATGATGCATAATGAGCCTATGAACAACAGAATGAAACACCGCCCAATCCTGAGCCAACCTCACAATTGTTGCTACCATTGTTCCCATTACTGCTGCCATTGTACTAATCCATTTCATTTAGAGTCTTCCTCTTTTTTGCTGATCCTCCACTTTACCAAGTATGATGTACTACTTTAGCGAATGGTCCCACCCAGTAATATATCCAAAATATGAGAGACGAAGTCTGGTCATCCTGGCTTCCAAAGAGCATTCTGGTTGTACTTCTTCCCAAATAGATAGGTTTGCTCTTTTGGAAGTTGTCCATGGTACTTTTAATATTCTCCTCCAACACCTAAGACTCACCTGTATCAGTTATTCTATGGTCTTCCTTATTCATTGTTCAATTTCCACAGACATATGAGGCTATTGAAATTATTATGACTTTGGTGAGGCACACCTTAATCCTCACACTGACATATTTGCTCCTGTACACTTTAAAAAAGGTGTTGTACAGCAGATTTGTTTATACCATACATGACTTCTTGACTACTGTATCTATGAGTGGATGCAAGCAAAATGAAGTCTTTGATGACTTCAATCTTTTTTCCATTTATCTTGATTTTATTTATTGGTCCAGTAGTGAGGATTTTTGTTTCTTTACATTGAAGTGAAACTCATACTTAAATCAGTATTCTTTGATCTTCATCAGTAAGTATTGTAACTTCTCTTTGTTTTCAGCCAGCAACGTTGCATCAT
>NW_006408519.1:15142329-15158072 GCF_000296735.1 Chrysochloris asiatica | reverse complement strand
GGAGGGTCAGAGAAAAAGAGGAAGACCCCCAACGAGATGGATTGGCCAGGTGGCATCATTGATGGACTCAAGTGTGGCAGCGGTAGTGAGGTTGGCCCAGTATCAGACATTGTTTCGTTCTGTTGTGCATGGGTTCACTATGAGTTGGTTCCGACTCAATGGCACCTGACAACAACAACAGACATCTTTCTGGTATTCTCCGCTTCCGGTCCAGATTCATCTGATGTCAGCAGTGATATTTCTTGTTCCATGCCCTTGTCCAAATCTGGCTTGACTTCTGGAAGTTCTCTGTCAATGTACTGTTGAAGATTTTTTTTTTTAAATTGTCTTGCAAAATTTTTAACTTGAATACAATATTATTGATATAGTCCAATGACTTCTGCATTATTGTAGGTCACCTCTCTTTAGAATGGCCACAAATATGGAGCTCTTCAATCAGATTGTAGATAACTATCTTCCAAATTTCTTGGCAGAGATGAGTGTGTGCCTCCAGTGCTGCATCAGTTTGTTGAAAGATTATCATTGTATTCATCACTTCCCAGAGCCTTCTTCTTTGCCAATTCTTTCAGTGTACCTTGCATTTCTTCCTTCAGTATCATTGGCTCTTGATAATATGCTACCTCTTGAAATGGTTGAACATTGATCATTTCTTTTTGGTACAGTGACTCTTGTATTCCTTCCGTTTTCTTTTTCTGCTTTCTGCATCATTCAATATTTTTCCCATAGAATCCTTCAATATTTCAAGTAGAGGCTTGGATTTTTTTCTTCAGTTCTCTCAGCTTGAGAAATGCTGATCGTGTTCTTCACTTTTGGTTTTCTAACTCCAGATCTTTGCACATTTCATTCAAGAAAGGAAAGGAAAGAAAATCTACCACTCTGTCCCTTTTCTAATTTACCCATTGATTTTTAACTAATATAATATTTGAGTGAAAAAGAAGAAATGGCTAAGGAATTGAGGAGAGATCGAAGGAGCCATCATAACTGATGTCTTACTGTATAGTAAGTACAGTTTAATTTGCAGAGTTCTTATATAATATTCACAAAAATACTATTTGGCAGGTGTATTTTTTTAAGGTTACACAATAATTTATTGAAAGCCTCCCCTTCTAGCACTTTCCAGTCTCTAGGTCACTTTTTCTGCTTGTAGATCTTGTGTACTAGCCCCAGGAAGATGGCCCGGGGCAGGGGAGCAGCTTACTGCTCCATGAGACTTATTAAGGGTGCTGAAACTGTCTTCCTCATACTGTTTGAACACAGCAGGCAGCTCCATCTCTTTGTACATTCATTGCCCTCACTCAGACCATCTTCTTGGCTTCCTTCTGCCCATAATTCTCCTGCAAGATCTGGCACTGTTCTTGAGAGGCCTGTTGCAGACATTGAACCACCAGCCAGCTGCATTTATTGTCCTGGATGTCAGTGCCAACCTTGCCTGTCACACTAGGGTCACCAAAGAGGTCAATGTAATCATCCTGAATCTAAAAGAAGTCTCCCAGCAGGATCTTTTTGGTGTTGGCATGCTCCTTCTCCCCATCAATTCCCACCATATACACTGCAGCAGCCATGGGAAGGTAAAAAGATTAGAAAGCTGTCTTGTATTTGACAACAGATTTATACCTCTTTGCAGTGAATCTGCCAAGATCCACATTGCCCTGCGGTCCAAGGTTTGTCTGATAGAAACTCTGAAAGAAGAGCTCGATCAGATGATAGGGCTGCTCCGTGCAGTAGAGCTTCAGCAGGTGCTAGATACATGCTTCCAGCAGTATGGAGTCATTGCTGACATCCAAACTTATGTCTGGCTTCTGATAACAGCAGGGCTGCCCCTGCTGGGTGAGGAACGCACATCTAATACCAGGAGAAAAGCTTGGAGCAGTTCCACACAGCAGCCCACAGTCAGGGCCCCGCTGCAGACTCTCAGCATCCTGCTTCCTTGGCTCCACCAGCTCCTGGAACACAACCAGCACCATCAAACTGCAGCTGTACTTGCCCCCAAGGGCATCGTACTCTAGGACCGTCTTGAGCTGGGCAATGTTGTCTTTTTTCTCCGGATGGCCCTTCTCATCCTTAGTCAACACCTTGAGAATCTGGGAGAAGTGCTGGATGGAATCCTGCTTTTCTTGGGCATAAGTGTCTGATTTTTGGTATCCATTCACTGTGAGTGAGGAGCAAAGTGCTCTGTTCCTGGATGCTGGATCTTTCTTCTGGCAGGTGTATTTTTGTGAAGGTTATATAAAAGTCCATTTGCCACACTCTGCTTTGTACTTTATACACCACATCAGACATGTTCCCTTGCCGTCTAAATTTCAGTTGAGTTTAACCAATGTGAGTACAGAAATTGTAATGAAAGAGGAGTTGATTTTCCCCCCCCAACACATTCTCCTGCCAGTTTGCAAATTGCAAATGGCTGTATTTGCTACCAAAAATAACATTTCTCCATATACTCTACCTACAGATTTTAAACATCTAATAAGAGTCCAGTAACCACTCTTATAACCTCATCCTATCAAGTCTATTTGCATTTTTATGAATGTTGTTTTATAAATATTTGTATTTCATAATGCCTAGAATATATACAGGACTCTGTCTTTTAAGGAGCTCTGGTAGCATAGTGGCTACAAGTCAGGCTGCTAATCTCAAGGTCACAAGTTCCAGACTACCAATCATTCTGATGGAGAAAGATGCTGCTTTCTGCTCACATAGCATAGTGGTTACGAATCGGGCTGTGAACTGCAAGGTCAGCAGTTTGAAACTACCAGATGCTCTGTGGAAGAATGATAAGGCTTTCTATTCTCATAGAGATTTACAGCCTTGGAAACCCTATACAGGGTTGCTATGAGTCAGAACTGACTCCACGGAACATAACCATCGCCACCAATAGGTCTAAGGGTACTAATTTCATCCTTTTTGCAGATATATATACTCTGTTCATTTCCCCAAACCCTGGCCAAATTGCTCCTTCAGTAAACTTTTTTCAAGCATTCATTTTGAGTGTGCCCTGAGAATGTAAATGTTGTTATTAGGTGCTGTCAAGTTGATTCCAACTCATAACAACCCTGTATAGGGTTTCTGAGGAATTCTTTATGAGCTTGAACCACCAACCTTTTGGTTCAAACCAACCTTGCAGTCCAGCGCATTAACCCACAGTGCCACACTAGGACTCCGAGAATGCAAATATCCTGTTCAAATCACACTGCTGCTATCACAGATATAGTTATGAGTATAGAAGCCAGCATATTAATACCCATAATAAAACTTGGTTTAATTTTGTATCTAAGTAATGACCAAAAAATATTTTTAAAGGTTATAAAAATTAAAATCAATGTAAAAAATTGTGGCATTCTAGGAAATGAGTATGTCTGATGAAGTAGACAGATTTCTTCCTTCTAGTTCTCTTACTCTTCTACTCAGCACCCATAACCAGAGATCCCACAACTATCTTTCTATCTCCAAGCTATCAAGAGTTTGACATTAGTACCTTTGTCTAGAACTGTTGTTGTTAGATGCTGTCTAGTTGGTTCTGATACATAGGGACCCCATGTACAACTGAACAAAAAACTGCCTGGTCCCCGCCATGCTTACAATTGTTGTTATGTTTGAGCTTATTTTTGCAGCAACTGTGTCAACCCATCACATTGACGGTTTTCCTCTTTTGCATTAACCCTCTACTTCACCAAACAGGATTTTCTCCAGGGTCTGGTCCTTTCTGATACCATGTCTAAGTTAGGGTAGATGAAGATTCACCATTCTTGCCTCTAAAGATCATTCTGTACTCTGGCAGTTCATGGGAATTTAAATATTTTTTACCAACATCATAATTCAAATGCACCAGTTCTTTTTGGTCTTCCTTATTCATTGATCAACTTTCATGTGCATATGAGGTGAATGAAAATACCAAGACTTGGATCAGGTATACTTTAGTCCTCTCACTGACATCTTTGTTCTTTAACATTTTAACGAACTCTTTTGCAGAAGATTTTCCTAATCCAATATATCATTTGATTTCCTAACTGGAGCTTCTGTGAGTATTCATTGTACATCTAAGGAAAATGAAATCCTTGGCAACCTCAATCTTTTCTACATTTGTCATGAGGTTTATTGGTCTAGTTATGAGAATTATTTTTTTCTTTAGTTTGAGTTGTAATCTATACTGAAGGTTGTAATGTTGATCTTCATCAGTACATAATTCAAGTCCTCTTCACTTTCATCAAGCAAGCTTTTGTCATTTGTGTATCACAGGTCGTTATTGAGCCTTTCTCAACAATTCTGATGCTGCTTTTTTCTTCATTATAGTCCATCTTCTCAGTTATTTGCTCAGCATCTAGGTTCGTATTTGCTCAGCATAAAGATTGAATAAAACCTGCTCTCCCACAAACAGAACCTTATCTTCTATGATGAAGTCACCTTACATATTTTTAAAACAACAATGTGTGTATGTGCTTAAAATTTGCATTCAGAATTTTGCCTGGCTTTTAGTAACTCCAAGTTCATTTTCCAAAGACTAAAGTAAAAGTCAGTATTTTTTAAATTGCATGACAGTGTTATTATTTAATGAGCATTAATAAAACACTAATATTGTTTAATGATCTAGAGTTTATATCAGAGAGTGAAAAAGTGCCCATAAGTGCTTTGCTTAACAGTAGTTGCAGTGGTGGTAACAAAGGTCTAGATAAACATTAGAAACTAAATGCCAGGGAATAGTGTGTTTTAGGGGGTGGGGGCTATTAAACTATTCATGCAGATTAGCTGCTCAATTCTGTATCAAAACTGCCTTATTTAAAGACATGACATGGACAAGTTTGTATTTTTTATTATTCACGTCTCTAAAGGTGTGGAGCATGAATTGGAGTTGCTCCAGATTTGTAGACCGAGATATCACTTAGGAGATAAGAGATGGTGCAGACCTGAATTCAGGATGTACTAATAGAAACAGAGAGGTGGTGCTTAGTTAGGAACATGGTGCATTTAGAAGTAGAAAATAATGATTTGTATGATTCTATATAGGATGTGGACAGAGGGAAGTACTCAAGGGAGAAACTCCATATGGCACACCCTGCACCTCTCAGGACTTAGCATAAAACAGGAAATAGAGTTGTTGATATTAGTTGCTATCCAGTGACTCCAGTCCATGGAGACTTTATTTATAGCAATGAACACATTTGCTCTACATATTTTCTCATGTAGTCCATGATAAATGTTATTCAATCATTAGGATGACTAGTCAGATATCCTCCTCTGAGCTAGTGGAGATTTGGAAGGGGAAGACAAGTTTAATTGTGGACAGGCAACTTGTTGACTTGCCGCATTCTCTATTGTTTTCTTAAGGACAGGAAGCCATCGATCTCAAGTGAACTGAATGAAAAACCCTCACTTTTTTTTTTTATCCCTTTTAAGCAACTTATGGCAATTCAATTTATATTTAAGGAAGCTCTGTCAGATATGATTGATATAATTGCTCAAACAATATTGATTGTCTGTGAGACAAAGAGGAAAATGGAAAAAGATTGTACCATGCTGGTACAATGTTTTTTTAACACCTAGCATTTTAAAAGTTTGCAAGATATTGTAATTACATCAGAAGAATGAAAACATTGTCTTGGCGTTTCTGATTCTATTTTTCTGTACATAATTGGAATTTCTATATTCATTGCATAAGCATGCAGCATATGTGAGGGAAGTAGATTTGGGACACACAAATGAACAACCTTGGTTCCAACTCATAGAGACTCTGCATAGGTTTCTAAAGAGCAGCTAATGGGTTTGAACTGCTGACTTTGTGGTTAACAGTCCAATTCTTATCTTACAGCACCACACTAGGACTCCTTAGTGAATGTTGTTGTTGTTGTTAAGTGCCGTCGAGTCGGTTCCGACCCATAGCGACCCTGTACAGGGTTTCCAAGGGTGTAAATCTTTACGGGAGTAGAAAGCCTCATCTTTCTCCCGCGGAGCGGCAGGTAGTTTCGAACCGCTGACCTTAAGGTTCGCAGCCCGATTCGTAACCACTACGCTCCCTTAGTGAATAGACCATTCAAATTTTTATAAAATTAAATGAAAAAAATTAAGCTTGATTCTATGCATTATTTACTTAACTTTTTATGTGACACGGGTGAATGTTTACAGAGCAAATTGGTTTTCTATCAACAATTCATACACATTTTACTTCGTTACATTGTTTACAATCTCCACAGCACTCTTTCCACTGGCTCCTTGTGTTTGTCATCCCCATTCATCCTTCTTTCCTAGCTGATACTTCCTTTTGATCTTTGTCCTGGAGCAAATGCTGCCCTTTTGACCTCACTCCTACAGTTGATAGCTTTTAAAGGATATATGCCACCCTGGTGTTATTGCGTATTTCTATTTAGTTGCTTTAAAGCAAGTGCTAGACTGCTAACCACAAGACGGTGGTTCAAACTCACCTACCATCCCTTGGACACCTTATGTATGGTCACTATGAGTCAGAACTGGTTCCTTTGCACTTACTAACAATAGTCTGTCTACTATTTGGCTGAAAGTTGAGCAATGGGGTTGAGTTCAATTCCAGGCCTGAAGATTGACTAAGCAAGCTCTGTCAGAAATGACTGATATAATTGCTCAAATAATATGGATTCGGGGATTCCACCAGTCATCATCCAATCAGGAGAACTAGTCTTTTGGAGTCCTGGTGTGGCACTGTAGTTCACAGCACTGCACTCCCAACCTCAAGGTTTCTGGTTCAAATCCACCAGCCACTCAGAAACACGATACAGGTTTGCTGTGAATCAGAAGCGACTTGATGGCACTTGACAACAAAAATGATGTAAAATATTTTGAAAGATATTATAGAAGCTTTTTAATCTATAAAAATTGTTTATTGAAATGTGCTTATTAATTTCTTCAAATAATGTTTTCACATCTCCAAACACCAAATCTTTTTTATATATTTATTTTTGGCTATACAAACTAGCCAGAGGAGCTCTGGTAGCATAGTGGTTACAAATCGGGCTGTGAACCTCAAGGTCAGCAGTTTGAAACTACCAGCTGTTCCACAGAAGAAAGATGAGACTTTCTGCTCCCGTAAAGATTTATAGCCTCAGAAACCCTGTACTGGGTCGCTATGAGTCGGAACCGACTCCATGGCACATAACAACATACACACTACAACTGGGCTAACACAATCATTTTTCAAGTACCATTAGTAATGCTTTGAATTATTTCAGTTCACTGTGCTTCACATATACAACTTATTCCTACATTTGAGCAGTGCCAGCATAATGGAACATTAATAGTATTTTAAAATAGTATTTTTAAAAAATGAAAACTTAAATTACTTCAGGTATTCAAGTTGGATTCCTAAGAAGAAGTGGAACTAGAGATATCAGTTGGATCTTAGCTGAAAGTAGAGAACATCAGAAAGATGTTTACTTGTATTTTATTTACTATGCAAAGGTTTTCCACGGCATGGATCATGACAAACTATGGAAAACATTGTGAAGAGTAGGTATTCCAGAATATTTCATTGTACTCATGAATAACCTATACATAAACCAAGAGGCAGTCATTTGAACAGAACAAGGGGATACTGAATGCTTTAAATTCAGGAACTGTGTGTGCCAAGGTTGTATTCTTTCACCACATTTATTCAATCTGTATGCTGAGCAAATACTCTCAGAAGATGAATTATATAAAAAGAATGTGCATCAGGAATGGAAGACTCATTAGCAACTTCCAATATGCAGATGATATAACCTTGCTTGTCGGAAGTTAAGAGGACATAAAATACCCAATGATAAAGATCAAAGAATACAACCTTCAGTATGGGTTACAGCTCAGTGTAAATGAACAAAAATCCTCATCACTGGACCAATACATAACATCCATATAAATGGAGAAAAGATGGAAATTGTCAAAGACTTCATTTGGCTCAGATCAAACTATCAACACTCATGGAAGCAGCAGTCAGGAAATCAAACAATGTATTGCATTAGGAAATCTGCTACACAAGACATCTTTAAAGTATTCAAGAGCAAAACTATTAGTTTGAGGTCTCAGGCTCACCTGACCGACCCGTCATGGTATTTTCAATTGTCTCATATGAACATGAAAGTTTGACAATGAATAAGGCAGACCATGGAAGAAACCATTCGTTTGAGTATGGAGTTGGGAAAGAATATTAAAAGTACAATGGATTGCCAAAAGAACAAATAATCTGTCTTGGAAAAAGTAGTCAGAATGCTTCTTAGAAGCCAGAATGGCACTACTTGGTCTCTCATATTTCAGATATGTTATTACGGTGGAACAGTTCCTGGAGAAGGACGTCATGCTCAATAAAATGGAAGGTCTGGAGAAAAAAGAGGAAGATCCCCGATATGATGGACTGACAGAATTGCAGCAACAATGAAGTCAAACATAACAACAGTTGTGAGGCTGGCACTGAACAGGATAGTGTTTCATTCTGTTGTACATAGGGTCAGATGAGTTGGAAACTACTCAATGGCATGAAACAATAACAAATCATGTTATATAATATAAACTATAGTGTGATGTTGTGGGGTAAAGCACTGGACCACAAGGTTGCTTTGAACAACAGGGTTGGCAGTTCAAACTCCTTGGAAACCCCATACAGGGTCACTATGTGTCAGAACTGACTCGATGGCATTTAACAACAACAACCTGAATTTTATTAGTGATTTTATTATTTAATAGCCATTACTAATCTATGTTCAGCATCACTTAACTGTAAAGAACCTTTAAAAGCTAATAATTTAGAAATAAAATTAAGTTATGTGTTCAGAGTTAAATAAGAAACATTTAAGTAATAATGTTTTTTTTTAATGAAAAAGAATAAGAATGTGAAAAGATGTAAAAGAATCTTCTGTTGTTAATTTAGATCAAGTGCAGACATAGGTGGTTTCAATTATTGTAGGGCATACATATTTTATCCAAATTGATCTCTAGTGAAAGTATTAGGCAAATCTCTACTAATAATGAAGAATTCATTTATTCAGTGAAAGAGTATTCCTTTTGTGTTTGTAGAAAATTAGTATTGCTTTGTAACTCATACTATATAGTAAGCCACATGCACAAATCATCTTCTTTATAAATTCTTTAACTAGCTTGGGAAAGACATGCTTCTCTAACTCATAGGGATAGTGTGTATTTGCAAAAGTAACAAGAAACAAATTAGTAAATAGAGGAGATTTTTTTTCCCCTACCATCAGAATTTCCTAGAGATATTCCTTTTTGCTTGTGATTGTTGCTTTGAGCAATTAATTATTCATCTAAATAAGTTGAGTGGAGTAGAAATGATACTATTTTAGCTACTTTTGCATACAGATACAAGATGATTAATTTTCAACCATTTTTTTTCTTTGAAGACAATCCAAAACACATTTTTCACACAGCTTCTTCTAAAAGCTAAATGTGTTATACATTTCTATGAATAATTTTTGCAGATGTAAGTAAAAACCTTCTTTATAATGCAATATGAGATCTTCCTTTTGGAATTATAGCTTATGAAGTATAATTTAGAGTATTTTAAATGATTCTATACTTCATAACTCCTGGCACATCTAGACAACACAAATAGCTTGAACACTTCTTCATCACACATTAGTACAAGGGTTTTCAATCTCTGACAAGGAAAAAGAAAAAAAGACACAAATGTCATGAAAATGAGGCAGAAGAAAAATTGAATGGGAGTTAAAGAATAAATTTTAAATTTAGGAACAATAGTATAATTAGGCTCCAACTAAGCATATTCCTTTTTGAAAATATTATACTAAAATACAACTCCTCCCTACCACTTAACACACCCAGTTCTCTATCTTAGTGATTGGCCTGAACCTGCCTTTGAGTGTAAAGATCCTGGTTTATTAGATTGAGCTGTAGCTCCTATGCAGGTGTGGTAAATAAATTATTCATGTCTAGGCACTGTAACCTCTTTCCTTCCAGTGAAGTCCCAAATTTTGCAGAGATATGTGTTTCTTGTTATTCTAATTGGGGCTTAGAATACATTTTCCTACAGAATTGGTGTTGCAAGTCACTCAACCTTTCTGTAATTCAGTTATCTTGCTATAAAACATGGTCTTGAACAAGTCTCTCTTACAGTTAAAATTATTCTGGTTTTCTCATGGGCTACACTGATTTTAAAGTCCTGGGTGGCTCCTGGTAGAATTGTTCCTTTCCATGTGGGAGACCTGGTAGCGTAGTGGTTATGAATTTGGCTGCGAACCACAAGGTCAGCAGTTCGAAACTACCAGCTGTTCCACAGGAGAAAGATAAGGCTTTGTGCTCTCATAAAGAATTACAGCCTCGGAAACCCTGTACAGGGTCTTTATGAGTCGGAACTGACTCCACAGCACATAACAACAACAACAACAATGTGGGAGACTTAGATTTGATTTCTGGCCAATGTACATTATGTATAGCCACACCATGTCTGTCAGTAAAAGCTTGTGTATTGGTATGGTTTCAGAGGGACTTTTAGAGTAAGACTGATTAGGAAGAATGATCTGGAAATCTTTTTCTGAAAATCAACTGATGAAACCGTATTGATCACTACTGGTCATAGAGATGGTGCAGGGCTAAGGCAGCATTGTATTCTATTAATCATGGGGTTGCCGTGAGTCAGGGATCTACCCTGTGATAAGCAGCAGCAACCAAAATACTGATTTCACATTAAATTGATTTTATAAGCACCTATGATTTCTACAGCGTTTCCATGGAAATGTGCAGTTTTTAATCTTAACAGCCTGCTGGTAAGCATTTTTCAAACAAAACCATGCATAGATCAGGTTCAGTATAACAGTAGAGATAGGTTACTAATATACAATGCTCCTTCATCACTAATTTACCAGGAAATCTAGTTTCTGAAATGTTTATGAAAAGTCACCACCTTTCAAAATTTGTATTGTACTAGTTCTGTGGAAGGCTGTTGTCTTGGTTTAATTGTACTGCAATATCACAAGTGAGTGGTTTACAAAACAGGAATTTATTGTCTCATACTTTGGGATGTTAGAAGTCCAACTCAGGGCATCAGCTGTAGGGGAAAGTCATACTTTGTAGGGAGTTCCAGGAATTTTTTAGCATTCCTTGGATTTTGTCTTCCCTTTTGTATGTCTCTGTCTATTTTGTATATTTATAATCACTCAAAAGAAATTAGATAGACCCACCTTCCCCTGTGGAGTCCTGGTGTGGTGCTGTAGTTTAATACATCAGACTGCAAAGTCGTTTGAACTGCAACGTCGGCAGTTCAAGCTCACGAGCTGCTCCTTAGAAATCCTATACAGGGTTGCTATGGGTTGGAATCGACTCAATGACACATAACAACAACAACAGCCTTACACTGTGGGAACACAATGACTCCATATAATAAGCACTGGACAGAGAACCACAAGGTTGGTGGTTTGAGCCCACCAGCCACTCCATGGGAGAAAGATAAGGCTTTCTGCTCAAGAAAAAATGTAAAGCCTTATAAAACCTATACAGTATCAGAGTCAACTTGATGGCACCTAAGGAGAACAACTATCAACACTCGCGGAAGCAGCAGTCAAGAGATCAGACGACGTATTGCATTGGGCAAATCTGCTGCACAGGAACTTTTTAAAGTATTGAAGACCAGAGATGTCAGCTTGAGGACTAAGGTGCGCCTGACCCAAGCCATGGTATTTTCAATAACCTCATATGGATGCGAAAGCTGGGCAGTGAATAAGGAAGATCGTAGAAGAATTGATGCCTTTGAGTTGTGGTGTTGGAGGAGAATACTGAAAGTGCCATGGACTGCCAAAAGAACCAATAGATCTGTTTTGGAAGAAGTGCAACCAGAGTGTTCCTTGGAGGCCAAGATGGCTAGGCTTCGTCTCTCCTACTTTGGACACATTGTCCGGAGAGAACAGTCACTGGAGAAGGATGCCATGCTGGGTAAGGTGGAGGGTCAAAGAAAAAGAGGAAGACCCCCAACGAGATAGATCAGCCAGGTGACATCATTGATGGCGTCAAGTGTGGCGGCGGTAGTGAGGTTGGCCCAGGATCGGACATTGTTTCATTCTGCTGTGCATGGGGTCACTATGAGTCAATTCCGACTCGATGGCACCTGACAACAACAACAACAACAACAAGGAGAACAACAACAACCCTACTTTGGTATGATGTCATTAAGATAACTAAGATCTCCATTTCCCAAATGATTCATATTTACAGGTACAGGAGTCAGCACTTCTACATTTCTTTTGGGGAGACACAATATGATCCATAACATTTCACACTTGAGCCTCCGAAAATTCATATCCTCCCATTGTGCAAAATACATTCACCTCATTCCATCCTACCCCAAAAATGTTAGCTTAATTCAACATCAAATTTAAATTCCAAATCTCATTTTATGAATTATCTAAATAAATTATGGATGAGGCTCTAGGTTTGTTCCATCTGGGGCAAAATTTCAATCCATCTGTTAATCTGTGAAACACAGGATATAAGTTATATATTTCCCAAGAACAATGGTGATTGACATTCTCATTCCAAAAAAGAAAGATTGGATGGAAACAAAGGGCAAGTCCAAGCAAGTTCAAAACCCAGAAGGGAAATTTTCATTGGATCTCAAGGATTATAAATAACCCACTGTTCTCTAGGTACACCGGATATGGGCTTTGGATTCTGGTCTGAATCTCCATGGCCTTGATGGCAGCTCAGCTTTCCAGGCCCACTGAGCTAGTGACACCACCACCTTAGCTTTTGGTTGACCCATTCTCTTGGTCTCATAGTCTCAGAGTGACCAATCTTGTTCTCTCAACCCACTGGAATGGCATCCTACCCTTTGAAACTAAGGTGGTGGACTCACCCTAAAACTTCTTAGGTAGTAACCCCAACCTTTAAAACCAAGGAAACTATGTCCAATCACATGTGCTCCTTTAGTAGTTCTGCTGATCTCTGAGCTGCTCCTGAGATAGCATTTCTTCCTTTGCTTGGAGAATAGCAGATGCTCCTAACCAAGTAACTCCATTAGTCATTTCCTACTTATCAAATTCTAAAAGGCAGACTACTTTCTGCTGTTCTGTCCTGTCTCTGTCCCTTTCAGTTTATGCAAACAGGAATTTTGATGACATTGAATTAGCCCATCAGTCACAGGTCTAATCTGTTTTAGAAAATGGTAGGGTATAAGGCAAGCACTCCTAAATTTTATTATGTTGCTGTTGATATGTGTTGCATCAGTTACAACACATATCAACCCTATATAGGATTTCCAAGGAGCAGCTGATGGATTTGAACTGTCAACCTTGAAGCTAACAGTACAGTGTTTATCCTAGAATGCCAGACCATTACTATAAAATTTTATAATAGAATTTTCCAATTGTCAAACTCTAGTTTTTATTTGTATAGTTCATTTCTCAATCTAACCCTTTCCTTCCACATTTCACTACAAACACCAAGACGATATTATAAGAATCTTGAAGATTTCACAAAGAAATCTCAATGAAATAGCCAAACTCATGCTCTTTTTCCAATAAAACATTATAAAATATTTCAAACAAGTTATTTGGCACTTTATGAAAAGAATCACCTTTTCTCTCGTTTCCTATAAGATGCTCATAATTTCCTTGTATTTTCATAATCAGAAGCATATTCCACATCCAGATTTTTGGCAGCATTCTCTTTATTGCTTTTGAAAATCTCCCAACAGCTCTCAATTCCTTCAGAGCACACATCGAATGATTAGTAACATCCATAAATATACTTTTTCTTCCAGGAATTTGCCTCTTATACGCGATGAAACTTAACAACAACAACAACAACAAAATATCAATCATATCAATCTCCTTCTAGCATCTGCCCATTCCCCAATTGCGAAACCATTTCCACATTTTAGGTATTTATTAGAACAACATCCCACTATTAGTAACCAAATTCTGTTTTAGAGGTTTTTGTGATGTCTTCAGAAAAAAATAACTTACATGAGTGACTTTTAAGACGATAAAGTTATTGTCTCACAGTTTAGAGGCTGAAAGTCAAAATCAGGACATTACGTTTAAGGGAGGGTACTTCACTGTGGATAACTCTGGAGTTTTTTGTTTGTTTTTTTCATTCCTTGGTAATTCTTGGCATTTGTTGTCTTCCTATTTGTCTGTTTCTGTGTCTATCACATTCTTTTTATTATGGCTCAGAAGTGATTAGATTTAGGACCCACCCTGCTTTCCAATAGCCTTGTTAACATAACAAAAGAAAATGTCTATTTCCAATCAGGGTCATATTTGTAGGTACAGGGGTGAGGTCTTCTGCAAAACAGTTTTGGAGACATAATTCAATCTGTTTAATTTTATGTAACTAATAATATGTCAAATATTTTTTGTTATAAGGAATAAAGTTATCTCTCTATATAGGAGAGCCCTAGTATGGCACCATGGTATAAACATCAGAACTACTAACTGCAACATTGGTAGTTCAAACCCACCAGCTGATACTTGAAAACCCTATACAAGGTTGCTATGAGTTGGAACGTACTCAATGGCACACAACCACAATAGTAACAATATATACAGACGTCCTGGTGTAGAACTGTAGGATAAGCCCTAGACTGCTAATTGCAAGGTTTGAAGTTCAACCCCTCCAGCCACTTCATTGAAATGCTATCCTGGGTCCCTATAATGGCACTTAACAAGAATGCCAATATAAGACTTGTGGTGTGGCCCCGTAGGACCAGCACTGAATTGTGAACCAAGTGGTTCACAATTCAAACCCATCAGCTGCTCCTCAGAATCCCTATACAGGGTCATCATGAGTTGGGACCAACTTGACAGCACTTAACAACAACAACAGTGTAAAGCTTTTGGGTCAATGGACAGAAGTTCAAACATCAATGGACGTATTGCTTGTTGTTAGGTGCCATCGAGTCGGTACTGACCCATAGCGACCTTATGCACAGCAGAATGAAACACTGCCTGATCCTGGGCCAACCTACTACTGTTGCTACGCTTGAGTCCATCGATGCTGCCACTTCGCCAATCCATCTCGTTGGGTGTCTTCCTCTTTATCTCTGACCCTCCACCTTACCAAATATGATATCCTTCTTCAGTGACTGGTCCCTCCTGATAATATATCCAAAGTATGAGAGATGAAGTTTGGTCATCCTGGCCTCCAAGGAGCACTCTGGCTGCATTTCTTCCAACACAGATTTGTTGGTTCTTTTGGCAGCCCATGGCACTTTCAATATTCTCCTCCAACACCAAAACTCAAAAGCATCAATTCTTCTCCGGTCTTCCTTATTCACTGTCCAGCTTTCACATTCATATGAGGTTATTGAAAATACCATGACTTGGGTCAGGCACACCTTAGTCCTCAAGCTGACATCTTTGCTCTTCAACATTTTAAAAAGGTTCAGGACTTATTGATTATTCAAATAAAATTTACCTGTGTACCAAGTGAAAAACACTTGTCTTGTGTTTTTCAGCTATATATGCATATCAAAATGATTTTCTAGCTAAAAGTATCTTTCTATGAAGAAGTAAAAGATATTCATATTCATGAGGACTAGAATTCCCATCTATTTGTACATTTCTTGCCAATTAGTATGGTGTTTCACACATGTTGTTTGTTTTTAATTGCCATCAAGTTGGCTCCAACTCATGGTGATTTTATGTAAAATAGAATGAACATTGCCATGATTGTTGAAATGTTTTTTGCATATAGTGAATTTTTAAAACTAATTTAATAATGGTGTGGATATGTGTGTCCATACAGTAAGTACTGAACTATGAAAAACAGTGTCCATGGTTTAA